>NC_056737.1:1737078479-1737263479 GCF_019279795.1 Protopterus annectens
AAAATAAGCAATTTATTGATGACCCAAAAAAGGTTTATAGAGAATGGGGAAACAAGGCAAAAGGAACTGAAGCAGCACCAAGAAAAGAAGAAACAATGGATACATTAGGGAGACAAAACTCCTAACTGGAAAACCCCAGGCCCAAATGCATTATCTAACTTCTATCTAAAAGTATTAATATCTTTTACATGACGATTTAGCAGCTATAGACCAATAACTTGCCTTCCAACAGTGTATAAACTATACACTGGAATTGATGCTGACAGAGTTTATAGTCATTTAGAAGAAAACTCAATTATGGCATTAGAACAAAAGGGTAATAAAAGAAAGTCATATGGAACAAAGGATCATTTGTTGTTAAATAAAGTAATAATGGAGAACTGTAAAAGGGGAAGGCTCTAAGCATGGCATCGATAGACTACAAAAAAGCATTTCACAGTATCCCACATTCATGGATAAGAGTGCTTAAAAAAGTATAAGATACACCCTACACTGATCGATTACATTACACTGACCATGAAACATTGGCAAACCACTATGCAGTTAAGCCATGATAAAGGACAAATTATTATTCCAGGGAAAAAATGTTAAAGGGGATATTCAGGGGTGACTCTGTTCATAGGTTCATAGGTAGGTACTAGGCTATCGGCCCAAAGGCCTACGTAAGCCTAGCCAACAAGGTTCCCTGGCTTATGCCACCCAAGAAAGTTATTTTCCTGTGCCACTGTCGGGCAGAGACACAGAAGTGATCCCCGGGGTGTATTTCCTATTTCCCATCCACTCATCAAGATTTTTCTTAAAGAGTGCTAATGAAGAACTGTGCTTGACATAGATGGGTAGCCTGTTCCAGAGTATGGGAAGTCACTGGGACAGGAATCTATCCTCCAGCATGTCCTGTTTATCAAGGTGACAAGGTTTAGGTCCCGTGAGCATGTAGCTCAGAGGGATTGGGATTTCTTTAGGTGTAGCATGTACAACAGCTCTGGGTTTGACATAGCTTTATATGTTAGGCAAAGATCACCTCGGAGTAGGTGATATGCTATGGAGTAAAGCTGAAGTTTTTTGAGATGGTCAGTGTAGGGCATTTGTTTAAGGCAAGTAATCCTCTTTGTGAGGTACTTCTGTGGCCTTTCCAGCTGCTGCAGATGTCTTGTGAGGTACATTCCAAAAGGGGTGTTGCACTCTATAATGGGTCCAATGAGTGTCGTGTAGAGGGGAACAATGACCTCTTTTTTCCTGGATGAGAACCCTTTTATGATGAGGTGTGCCATGTAGAAGGACTTCCTAACTACTGTCGTGATGTGACTATCAAAGGAGAGACTACTGTCCACCTGGGTCCCAAGGTCTCTTATCACACTTTTGGTGTTAAGTAGACTACCGCCTATGTGGTAGTTCATGGGTACAGAGTTTTTACCAAAGGGGATGACAATGCACTTTTTGGCAATGAGCTTGAGACCATGTCTCGACGCAGAAGACGATCTAGCTGAGAATCGAACCGGACAGCGTCTTACTGTGAGACGACAATGCTACCGCAGCACCACCACTGCGGGTCTGTTGTGCTTGTTAAAAAGAAGCATTATATGTATATATTCCTAAGACATATAGATCAGTCGTCATCATTGGAGGACAAATGAAAGTACTAAACTTTAATATTGGAAATGCATTTTTTAATTAAATGGTTTAATATACATTTTTAACTGCAGTAAAACAGAAACAGCAGTAAGCGAGGGAAAACAAGCCAGTTTACTGTATACAATGTAAATTATTATTATTATTGCTTTTATATATTTTGTCATCCTCACATAATTACTTTATTGTAATTTCTTGTTTTATATACATTTTGCCCATTCATATACATACATTGTATGTCACAAAAAACACAATGTCAATGTGTTTTCAGTAGTACAGTGAACTTAGTAGCTCATTTGCATCATAAAGAGTAAGGAATAGTGGCCTTGTTTGCTGTAGCATAGACTAGATCCAGGCCTGCTGAATCTAGCTTTGTTTGTATAACTTGAGCACTAATCCAGGCATTCTTTAAATTATTCAATTGTATTTGTTACTGCTTGGTAGTAAATTGATTAAAGTGTAGCTATCATTCTAAGTCTTTTGGATTAAGCACTTGGGCTTCAGACCAGTTGTTTTACATTAGGAAGGTTTGTGGACTGCACTGTGGTGGCAGGACAGGTAGCTTACATCCTTCTAAGTTGGGAACTGCTGAATGAGGGCTCAGTGTCTGTTATTCTAAAAGTGTATTAGTTCTGGTTTAAGCACTTGGGCTTCAGGCCAGTTATTTTACATTAAGAAGGTTCGTGGTCTGCACTCTTGTGGGAGGAGAGGCTGGACTCTGCCCTTCTGAGCTGGGAATTTCTGGTTAAAGGCTTATAGTGCCTGCATATTTGAACTGTTTCTTACTGAAATTGGTACACCTTGTTTGCTGTAGCATAGACTAGATCCAGGCCTGCTGAATCTAGCTTTGTTTGTATGCTTGTTGTTTGTTTGCATGTTATTTCCCTGAAACGCTAATTCCACCTAAAACGCGGCTTTTCAGCGCTTCTGTGGATCCCTAGTGATATCTGCATTGCTTACTGTATTATTTCCTTGTTTCACTTGAAAGAAAGTAAGTTACCTGTAACACATTGCATTTAAGTTACCTGGCACTTGCTCACTAAGTCAGCACTAAAAAAATTAAAAGCACTACACCCTCACAAACTCCCCTTGAGTATCTTGTTCCCCATTGGCCCTTTTTTTCAATTATAAAGGAATTCCCAGTACTATTTTAGCATGTCCAAAGGTCAGTTGTCAATCTCCTCTCCGGTCCAGCTGGTGAATCTGGGAATCTTGAGGCAATGTTACAACTGCCTCATGTACACAGACAACCCACTCCTCCTCCCAACAAATTCCAACACATGTGAGAGATGCAACCATATAGCCAAACTGGAGGCTAAGCTCTCTCAACTCAGTACTGGCGTAACCAGTCAGGAGGAGAAGGAAACCACACTCACTACAATTCCAGTCTCACATAGACCTACCACAACAGCAACCCAAACACATAAACACACAAAAACATACTCAGAGGCTCTAAATAAAAATCTGCCTAAGCAGCAGAGACTTCCAAAGCAGACACCCAAGCAACCGCTACCCCAAAACAAAACACGTGCAACACATAGCTCACAAAGCCAGTGTGCTGAACAGTCACAGCCCTTAAGGCTAAACAACACACCTGATACACTTGCAACAGGTGACTCTATCGTCAGGCACACTGACGTCCCGCTCACCAGGCTGAACAAGGAGAAGGTCACGGTGAGCTGCCTGTCGGGCGCTAGGATCCGCCACATAACACAAGCACTCAGGTCACTCCAAGGCAAGTACAAATATGACTCAGTGATTGTCCATGCTGGTGTGAATGACCTGAGACGTACCTCCCTGGACTACATGAAAAGAGACATAGAGGAGCTCTCTGAGCATGTAGCCCAGGCCGGTATGACCCTGACCTTGAGTAGCATCTTACCCTCACCAAGAATGATGCCACAATATGAAGACAAGATGATCAATTTCAACAATTGGCTTAAGTATTGGTGTCATTCAAAGGAGATCCAATGCCTGTCAGCCTAGGATGACATGCTCGACAAGCCACAATGCTTTGCTAGGGACGGCTTGCACCTGTCACCCCTGGGCTTTTGGATATTGGCAAAGGATCTTGCTACCCCCATAGTGCCTTTTTTAGGCAAGGCTCAAAAGACAAACCCACCTCCATAGGTATCACAAGGGATAAGAAACTAAGAGTAATGCTACTCAACGCCAGAAGTCTAAACCTCAAGATGCACGCACTCGAAACTCTCCTTAGCATGGAGAACATCGATAT
Source organism: Protopterus annectens (assembly GCF_019279795.1). Lineage (NCBI taxonomy): Eukaryota > Metazoa > Chordata > Ceratodontiformes > Protopteridae > Protopterus > Protopterus annectens. Next base: position 1,737,082,345 of record NC_056737.1, read on the forward strand.
CTGTGCAGTAACAGAAACCTGGTTCAAGGCTCCCGAGAGCACCCCAGCACTACCAAGTTATACCTCATACCATGCTTTTCAGCCCCAGAACTTGGACCGAACCACAAAAGGAGGGGGAGTATAAATATTCGTCAAAGATACCCACACCTCCAGGTTGGTGCCACAGCACGAAGCATCAGAGACTATCCATGTGCAACTAACAGTGGGTAAAACTGCCTTCCAGTTAATAGCCTGCTACAGACCACACTCCCAAACCCAGGAACCCCACTCAGCCTTCCTGAGAACACTGGAAAATACGAAGGCCTCTCCAAACACCATTATATTGGGTGACTTCAACTACCCAAACATAGACTAGGAGCATTACTCTAGCTCCAACACCCTAGCCCAAAGGTTCCTAGAATTTATAAACTCAAATGCTATGGAACAACTTGTTACCACTCCCACAAGAGGGGAAAACATACCGGACCTGATCATCACCAACATGGGGACTTTATGCTCCAGACCAGAAGTGTATCCCTCACTGGTAAGATCAGACCACAAACTAATCTCACTGGATATTCACATCCCGACCCCACCACCTGCCCAGAAAACCACAGTGAAAAACTTCTCTAAAGCAAATTTCACACTCCTCAAAACCGAGGTGGAATCCTTCAAAGCTACTGGGCCTGTGGAAAATACGGCCCAGACCGCAGAATCCTTTATAAACGCATTCTATGAACACCTTCAGGAATGCATGGATCATGCAATCCCAAATAAAACCAAGACCCAATCCTCCAAAGGCAGATGTCCTGTCTGGTGGACCCCAGCCATAAACAAACTATACAATAGAAGGAGGAAGCTACTACATGATAGAGCAAAATCCCAAAAAGGGAAGGCATCTCTGATCAGTATTAGCAAAAAACTACGGGCACTCATAAAATCGTCTAAGGCCAGCTTCGAGAGAAAAATTGCACAGGACACTAAGGATAATCACAAGGCTTTCTTTAGTTATGCTAGGAACCTGGGTGGGAATTCCCAGATATGCTCAGAATTAGTCCAAAATGACAAAAATACACCGAACCCACAGACATTGCCAACATCCTAGCTCACAGGTTCAGCGCAAACTCCCCACCAAAAGGGCAAATATCTATCCCAGCAGAGTGCTGCCCTCCTGACATCTCAGATGCTCAGGTAACAGCCACCCTCTCCAAAGCAAAAAACACAGCATCAATGGGACCAGACGGTGTCCCAGGCTGCATCCTACATGAACTCCAAGAAGAGCTAAACCCAAACATAAAACTACTGTTCAATCTCAGCCTTACTACAGGATATGTACCCAAAGAGTGGCGGACAGCAACAGTGGTCCCTCTCCACAAAGGTGGTGCCTCAACGGATCCTGGAAACTATCACCCCATAAGCCTGACTAGCTTGGTCTGCAAAGCTATGGAAAGGATCATCATGGACCTCATAAATAAAGATATTTGGGACCTACAGACACTGGATCCTACCCAGTTCGGCTTTGTTAAGGGCAGATCCTGCCTCTTAAACCTGGTTGATTTCTTTGAAACAGTCACCAAGGCCATTGACGAGGGGAAGGTGGTCCACACAGCCTACCTGGACCTCGCAAAAGCCTTCGATACAATACCCCACTCGGGCATTATAGATAAGCTCACCAGCTTAAATATAAACCCCTATGTCACTAGATGGGTTGCAAACTGGCTCAAGGACAGAACCCACATGGTTAGAATTGCTGGAGCCATGTCAGACTCCAAACCAGTTACAAGTGGCATCCCACAAGGCTCAGTCCTGGGACCTCTCTTGTTCGGTATATATTTCTCGGAGGTACAGGCCAACATGGAAGGACTGTGGCTGACCAAGTTCGCAGATGACTGCAAACTGGGTGCCATAATTGACTCTCCAGCTGACACAAGCATCCTCCAAAAGGGCCTCATAGAAACAGACAACTGGTGCCAGAGCCATGGCCTCAAGCTAAATGCCAACAAGTGTATAGTCATCCCCTTTGGCAAAAACAAAGTGCCCACAAATTACCACATAGGTGGTAATCCATTAAGTACAGAAGAAGTAATTAGGGACCTGGGGACCCAAGTTGATAGCAATCTCTCATTTGACAACCACATGGCCACAGTGGTTAGAAAAACCTTTTATATAGCCCACCTAATCATGAAGGGATTCACATCTAGATCAGGGGAGGTCATCATGCCTCTTTACTCATCCCTCATCAGGCCCATAATTGAGTACAATGCCCTTTTGGGATGTATCTTACCAGACACCTGCAGCAACTGGAAAGACCCCAAAAGTACCTCACCAAGAGGATCAAAGGGCTCAAACAGATGCCACATGCTGCCCGGTTAAAGAAACTCCAGCTCTACTCAGTGGCATACCGCCTGCTCAGAGGCGATCTGTGCCTGATGTATAAAGCCATGTCCAACCCGGAATTAATGGACATGCTGCACCTCAGGAAATCCAAATCCCATCGAGCTACGTGCTCGAGAGACTTGAACCTCAGCACTGAAATAAATAGGACATGCTGGAGGGACAGATTCATAACCCAGAGGCTCCCTTCACTCTGGAATAAAATCCCAGTCCAGGTTAGGCAAAGTCCCTCATTGACTCTCTTCAAGAGGAATCTTGATGAGTGGATGGGAGATCGTAGGTTTACCCCGGGTATCACTTCTGTGTCACTGTTAGACAGAGGCACAGTATACTAACCTCGAAAAAGGGCATAGCAAAATTAATTTAAAATGGGTGGCGAATGCCAAACACACTCTGGCTAGGCTTATAAATGCCCTAGGGCAGATAGCCTAGTATGAACCTATGAACCTATGAACCTATGAACCTATGTTCATAAATATAGTACACAATGTGTAGCAAGTGTATGGTAAGGAAAGCATGTACAAATGTAATATGCTGTTCATAAACACCTGTAGTGGTACCACAGATCCCATGTCAAAATTCACAAAATATTAGCAGCAAAACTATGTGAATGAAGCCAGTAGCACTCCAAAGAGAAATAATGGGATTTATATAATGTGAGAGGGGCATACCGTGATGTACATGGAAACAAACTAGTATAAGAATTTAAGAGCATAAAATGTCAGACATTTGCACAACACCGTCTAAATCAACCATGAATAATATTACCTTTTCACTGTAAGCTTCATTTCTGTGGAAGCTGCCACAACAGTAGCAGCTGCTATCAAGGCAACACAGAGCTCCATGCCTCCAGCCCAAGAGGTATTTTATGGTGCAAATTCCACATGCTAGGTGAACAGATTTTGTATGGGGTCATAGACACTGGATGAGTTATACCAAATATGTCAGCACAGGGAGATTACAGGAGGCAGAGATAGAAGTAGGCCCACACTTCTACAAACCACTGTCATTACTGCAACGGGCACTCCCAAAAAGCCCACTGGAGACACAATAGGCATTTCATAAATATAAGTCAGTAACATGTTGCAGCAGTTCTTGGACTGACTCCTTGCTCATGTGGACCATTTCATATAGTTCCTGAAAATGTAGGTTGAGAATACCCCTGTCATGCAAGGCTTCCACAACATATACTACATATCAGGTGTCCTCAGGGCAGTGGATGCCATGGATATTGTGATATGCAAATCAAAAACTGATAGTGCAGCTGTCTACTTTCAATTAATATAGACACTACATTGTTAACTGCTGGAAAGAACACATCATCAGTGTCTATGCCCTCTACTCAGAGTTAATTGTGATGCATGCCAGAATATTGCACTGTTCTTTTAAGTTAGACATACACACCATGGACATTTATTAGGTGATACTAGCTATCCACTCAAGCAAGGCTACTATCACCTGTATGTTCCTCACAGACACCAGCCCAGAAGGCTTAGTACCATGTGCACTACGCAGACAGAACATCACTGAATGCATATCCAGTCAGCTGAAGATGCTTTTCTAATATAGGCACCTTGCTGTATACAGCTGTAAAGGTCTGCCATATGTTTATCACCTACTGCATCCTATAAAACTTGAAGCACACCAACCTGGAACTCTTTCCTGAGTATGACAGTGATGAAGAAGAGGAGGAAGATGGCCAAACATACCCACACCCCCACATTAGTGGATCCAGCAGGAACAACACATACAATCACAGCAAAAGAAGGGTGCTATAATTGTTCAGGTGTTTGCAAAAAGGTAAGTGGACATACCTGCAAACAAAGCATATATAGTTATTTATAAGAACATAATAATGTAATTGAAATTTGATGTTATACTAGGACATCTATCATTACAGAGAGTTATATATGTGTTTATAACAAGAAAAGTGTATAATAATGTCAGCAAGGGGTCAAAACATTGATGTCCTCATCACTTTCCATGCCAACAGCACAGAGACCAGGCAGTCACAGCACATAAAGATCAGATCCCAATTGTTGCACATGAGATCAGTTGCCACCTGGTGCTAGTCCCTGGCCCCAACCAGCGGAGACTCACCCCAGCTGTACAATGGCATTGCTAGCATAACCACCTCTCTGAGTGGGTGCCACCTCTGCTGACAGACATGGGCACAGCAACCTGTCTTGCAAGCCTGGGTGGAGGTGTACCAGCAGACAGATGTTCCATATGTGTCCTAGGTTAAGATGCTATCAGTAGTGACTTGGGACACTGTGAGCACACTAAATACATGTGGTGACAGTGATGCAACCATCTTCAGTGTGTTGCAGACTGACTAGATGTTGCTGTATATACAACTCCCTTAGTATTACAATTAAAATAACCTGGAATATAAATAGTCATTCCACCCAACATAATTTCACCACATTCCAGAATATTAACACACTGACTGCACATATTGCACTTTCTCATTTTACCCTTTACCTTGTTACTAGGATGAGAATTAATATTAGACCATTCTTTTAAATTATAATCTCTCTTATATACAACATTAGGGCAATCTCCCAAGACAGTATTTAATTCTTTGTCTCCCATAATAAGAGACCAGTTTTTACACATAATGTGAAAAATATCATCACTATCGTTCTTATAAGTTGAAATAAAACTTAATCTCTCCTTTGAACTGCTAATCAGGTCCATATTGGTGTTATAAGATGTCACATTGTTATCATTATTCAAATTTAAAGGGGTCACATTATCACTGACACTACTCCCTCCCTCATAGTCATATGCTACATCCATACCATATCTCAGTAAAGGCATATATATGCCACGCAGTCTTTTGTCGACCACCTCTTTAGTTATTCTATCAATAAAATATTCTGGATAGTCTCTATTATGAAACATTCTCCCTATAAATCTACATTCCTCCTTGAAATCATCCACATCTGTCACCATCCTGGCTGCTTGTACCATCTGGTTCTTTATGACTGCTTTCTTTACATGATGTGGGTGATTGCTGGAAAAATACAAAAATGTATTAGAGTATGTTTTCTCCCTGAATATATTAGACTTTAAACATCACTGTTCATGATCCTTACAAATTAACACATCTAAATAGGAAATTTGTTCAATTCCAATTTCACTTGAAAAGACCAAAAAGTAAGTACTCTGATTTATAAACTGTATAAATTCTATTTTCTCCATTGGACCATTCCAAATGAAAAATAAATTATCCAAAAAAAGTGTGTATAACTTAACATAAGCCATATATTCAGAAGCGAACAGGTATCTTTCTTCCCAGACAGCCATGACTACGTTAGCATATAAGGGGCCCACAGGGGACCCCATTGCTACTCCTTTAACTTGTTTAAAGTAATGACCGTCATGAAAAATGTAATTATTAGTTAACACAATTTCCAACAAATGTGACAAAGTATTGATATTCTGTTGACTAACTGGGATCAAATCAGTAAAAGGTTCCATAAACCATTCAATTACTAGTTGTTGTGGGATACATGTAAATAAATCTTTGACATCTACCGTGATGAATACTAAATCATCAATTCCCATCATAGATGCCCCCACATTATTAACTTTTGTTAGAAAATCCCACAAATCACAACATAAATAATTTAAGCTAAATATTTTTTCTTTCAACTGTGTATCAACATATTTAGCTATAAAATATGTCTTGGAACAACCTGCATGCACTATAGGATGTAATAAAGGATTATTTAATATTATTATTATTATTTGTGTATTTTTGGTGTTCCAAATATTGTCGCCACCTTAGGGTTTTCCACATACATATATTTGTAAACTTCACTAGTTATTTGGTCCTGTGTCAACACATCTTCCAAAAAATAATCTATTCTTGAATAAGAAATATTAATCTCATTCAATGAGGCTTCCACATATGCATCCTCATATAAAACCTGTAGCATCAGTTGATTATAATCAATTACATTCATCACAACTAAACCTCCGCCCTTATCGGGCTGCATAAAACGGAGGTCACCTCTACTTCATTAAATCATCCAACATTTTCTTTTGTGTTAAATCTAAGTTACCATTTTCTAATGTTAGTTTTTGCTTTAATAAATGCCTAAAGTCAAGCTCACGCATTTCTTCAAAAAGTCTCAACACTGGATGTAAACTAGGGTTAAAAGTACTTGGTATATGATATGGATTAATAGCAGGTGTAGGTGTCCCCTGAAACAACAACGCCAAGTTCATTTTCCTAGTATATAGCTTTAAATCAGTTATTAAGTCAGTAACTTTTGCTCGTCTCTTTGGCACAAATGTCAAACCTTTACAGAAAATATCTGCATATTCACTGCCAAAGTCAAATGAGCTATAATTATAAATTTTAAAGTCCCCAGCTTCATTTGTAACAAGTTGGTAAGTTACATTTCCAGTCTGTTCACCTACCAGCACTAACGAAAGTTCCTGCATGAAAAGGAAGCTGTTCTCTGTTTGTTCCTGTTGTATGGAGCTGCAGCTGCATTCCCCCATTTGGGGTAGTTCGTATTTTTGTTCCGAAGTCATTCCGATCTCCGTAGCTGACCGTCTTTTAAAGGGGCAGACTGTTGATTTTCAGATAATCCATTTACATTCACAGCAGCACCTTCAGTTTCACCATGAATGCCTTCAGATGCTTCTTCCTCCCTGCTAGACTGACCACGTGGTGGTTTAGGGTATGCCCTACCTTTGGAATAATCCAACTGGTCTCTTTGCAGCTTACGGGTTTTTCTTTCTGACACCAATTTACTGTAATTATCAACGTGGGTAAAAATCTCCAGGTATTGAGTCTGGCAAGCAGTAAATGCATTATCCTGCTTAATTTTATTGTCTAAAGTGATAATTTGTTGATATAACTCTTCCATTTTGAATGAGTTATGTTTAGTTAACACTTCCAGGAGTTCGCACCCCTGCCAATCAAACATTTGGATTAGCTCTCTATGTAGTGTACAGTTCTCCACCAAGCCTGTCGGATACTTCCAATACCGCAGACCCTTCGGTATTTGCTTTCGTTTGATACATTCACTAAAGTACACGTTTTCATGCATTAGTTTCCTATACTGCCATACCAATTCATGAAAATCATCCAGCATATTACTAATGGTAGGTAAATTGTTTATTGCAACAATCTGTTGTTAACTTAACCCAGTTGATCCAACAATTGAGTAGAAATACTGTTGTCAGTAATGGGGTGTTAACTCAACAAATTGTGAGGCAAAGAACAGACAGTGAAGAAAACCTGGAAATTATTCCACCAGGACAGGAGCAGTACCAACAATGTCCTGGTAATATAACTTCTAACTTGAATATTAGAATTGTTGATTTTTAACTTGGACTTACAGCAGTGGTGGAATCAGACTGATGGTGAGGTGAGACCACAATTTTATGAGAAACAGACCAAAAATATGAGACAAGAATCTGGACATTCTGCGAAAATTTGTACATTTGAGAGATATGAACACTGATGATGCAGTGAATAGTCCAAATGGAAAAGCGTAGAACTGATAAGGTGATTCAGACACACACAAAGCCTTAAGTAGCATCTGAAGTCTGAATGAAAAGGGATGTGATGATAAGCATCATTTAAGTCTAGTGTTGCCAGGAAACTTAAAATAGGAAGAAGTGGTAACAGGTTCTGAAATGACATAACATTGAATTTGGGCCCTATCACAAACAGGTTTAGGAAATAATGATACAGAATTGTTTTTCAAGAATTTTATTTCTTTGGCACTAGAAATATCCTTTAGGTAATAACCTTTCCCCACCTTGGAAGGAAGAACTGGTTGTATCTCTCTTTGGGATAGCATGTGATGAAGAACTGATGGAAACAAGAGTTTGATCTAGAGAATGAGTAATGACCCTCTGGAAAGGAGGAATTTCGTCCCACTGTCATCTGTAACCTTGATGAATGATTTTCAGAACTCATTTGTCTGAACCGATCTGTTGCCAAAGACAAAATGGAGATTTTCTGGAAGAAAAAAAGGATCAGGGTGGGGAGGTTCACAAGGTCTTTTGAACAGTCATTCAAACTTATTAGACTGTCCTTGGTTTTAGGAGGTTTGAGACTTTGTTTTGGAACCCCCTTGCCATTTCTTCTCAAACGTCTGTTTACCTGTATTTTGTTGAGATTCTTTAGTCTGTTTTTTGCCAAAACTGGATGATGAGATAGAAAATTCCTTGGAAAATGAAGACTGAAAAACCTTAAAAGATTCCTTGGATCAGCTTACCTGTTTAATCACACTTTTTGATCACGTTTGCAGCAGAGGGGCCAAACACTTAATCTTCGTCCAAAGGAAAATTTAAAATCTCATTTTTAACATCATCTGGGAGTTTCTGAGAACACAGCTATGCAAACCTCCTCAAAAACAGTACCATTGGCCATACATTTTCGAACATTTAAAAGTTCAATCATATGGTGTTGATCAGATGATGTTCAAACTTTTAAAAGTTTGATTATGTAATATAGACACGCAGAAAAATACACTTTCCTTCCCCATACCAATTAATAATTTTCTCATCCTTATTAGAAAGAATAGGATTGGAATTAACTAAGTGCTTAGCAGCAATTGGACCAACCAAGGCTATTTCTGCTGGGTCAGGTTTGGGAATAGTGTATAAAAATTAAAAGACTGAGGAACTTTATACATCACATCTGTCTTTTTAGGGGCAGCAGGCTGACTATTAAGAAATTTTCAGGCAGTAACACACTCATCCTCTAAAGCAGACAGAACAGGAAAAATTTGTAGAGTCTGGAAAATCCTTCTGTAACAACTCATAGCATTTTCAGAGGGACTGAGAAACCTCAGTGCTCTCCCACTGAAAACACTGTCACATTGTAGCAGTAGTGTCAGAGAAAGAAAAACCCATGCAGGGAGAAACAGAAACTGAGCTCTCCTCTGAGTCTGATTCAGAAATCCGAGGGAAAAAAAACTATATCCATCCCTTCATCTTCCTGTTCAGATTCAGAATCTTGAATCTCTTCAGGAAAAGAGGAATGCTTCTTTCTTTTACCATAAACTACTTTACAAAAAGGATCAACCCTGAGCCAGACTTAGTATGCTCCTAACCAAAGAAGAGGAGTAGATGCATACTTGGTTTTCTGTTTCTTCTTAACAGGAAAATGGGGCCACCCATGTTACTAGTGGCAATAGCTGGTGCTTCTCTGTTTCCACTCCTAGGACTGACAAGATGTCTCCCTTATCCACTGAGGGAACCCCCAAGACCCACAGCAGACAGGTCTAACCCCCGGTCCATAGTGGCTGTAGGTGCAACACCAAAGGGGGGGGTCCAGGGTAAAAGATGAGATGTCTGAAGTACAACAAATGGCCACAACAGAGTCACCCACCTGCAACTGAGGCAAATTGCTTACCTGCAGTGGTGGTAAAGGCTGTTTTTTTTCTTTTTTGTGACTGGAAGAAGGATTGACTGTGGGACCGGTGGTCTGTTCCATGGTGAAGCCAAAAATGGTGCCTTTTTCCTGGGGAAGACAAGCAGCAATTGCTGATAAACACTACAGTCCACAAAAGTTACTTTCTTGACAGAAAAACACAGGAAAAAGCACTTTAACACCCTATGCCAGAAATGCAAAAGTAAAATAAACATAATTTCTCCAACAGAAATAAATGTTTTCAGTTACTTTACACCATTTTTAAACTGACATAAAAAAAATTAAAGCCCCATTTAAAAGTATCTTACAGTCCGAAGACAATCCATTAAAACACAACACTCCTAGCTTTAAAATAACTTTCCTGAAGAAGAAAGTAATAAAACATCAACAACATTAAGAAAATGGAAGTTTTTTTTCCCCAAAGGGAACTTATCTGCCTAGCAAATGAAAAGGCAAACCAACCATTGATCCTTGAAAGCCTCAAAGGAATATATTCTTCGGCAGCAATAAAGCTTTGAAGAACTTCATGCCCAAACTTGTCTTTTAGTCAGCTCAGCTCAAGCTGCCTAACAGTTAAGCTATGTGGGAGGTGCCCTGAAGCTTCAGAAGCTGACCGGCTGCTATATCCTTGGCAGGATATAACCCATATAGCTAAGGCTACTGTAACTGTGAGCAATATGATGAACATCTGTGGCGATACCATCCTGAACATTTTCACTTTAACATTCTTGATGATAGAACTGGAGGGATGCAGGTTCATAAGTTCATATGTTTATAGGTTGTTACTAGGTTAACAACCACTAGGAGCCTTACAAGTCTAGCTGTGCACCTCATACCATTTGGCTCCCAAATATCATGGGTGTCTTTAAGGTATGTGGTGTACGTTAGTAGAGAGGTAACAAAGGATTTGTAGGTGGGATGTTAATTAGGATAATACTTTTCTTATTGATGGCCTCTGTCCATAAAGGACCCAGGGGTCAAACTGAGGTAAATTTACGATTTCCCATCCAATTGTCAAGGTTTCATTTGAATAGGGTCAGGGATGAACTCTGTTTTACATGGATGGGGAGCCTATTCCATAGTACGGGATCCTTTGGGACATATATCTGTCTCTCCAGCATGGTCTGTTTATGTCACAAGCTAAGTTCAGGTCGCTTGATTTACTGATTCTGGTGCTGATCATTTTGCACATGTGCAACAGATCCATCAGCACTGGGTCTGAGGAAGCCCTGTAAGCCAGGCAATGACCCCTACTCAGCAGCCTGTAAGAGACTAAATACAGAGACAGAATCTTTAGGTGATCAGTTCTTCACCTAAAGAATAGAGGAAGTAAGTAACATTTATTTAATTTTATTTTATGTAACATTTGTTAACGTGGGTTAGTCCAGCTGGGCTAGAAGCCCATTTTCAGTGGAGACCTGAGGAGAAAAGCGCCAACAGAGACACTTTACAGTAAAAATTATTACAAGCACATTTTACATAAGTTCCAGAGATACAGAGAATTATAATACATAAGTTCAAGAAATACAAAATAAGGACGGTACAGTAGTATGAAAAATAAAACAAAATATTTTTTTTTCTGTTATTACATAGGCAAAGTAATTCAGTTGGATTTTCCAAGGGAGTGAGAAAGATTTCAAAGAGAAGAGAGGAGTTTATAGATGGGCAACAGTATGTACCTATGTATATGTGATATAGCAGTATAGCCTAAGGGATTATTCTCAGACAGGGACTAAATTTAACTGGAAAAAAAATTAGGAGGTATTGTAGATGGAAGTTCTATGCAGACCGCCTCAAGGCCCTATCCCTATATTCTGTCTTCTATAGGCTGTTGAGGGGAGATCTGTGCCTGTTATACAAGGCATTGTCAGACCCCACTCCGATGGATCTCCTGTATATCTGTAAAACAAACAGCACCAGAATTACCCATTCTAAAGACTTAAACCTTGCCTGTGATATAAATAGGACCTGCTGGAGAGACAGGTATGTATCCCAGAGACTACCCCCTTCTCTGGAACAGGCTATCCATCCATGTGAAGTAGAGTTCCTCCCTAACCCAATTCAACTGTAATTTAGACAATTGAATGGGGAACAGTAAATTCATATGTGGTTTAGCACCTGTGTTTCTAATAGATACAGGTAGTGTGTAAATGGTTCATCTCCCAGGCCTCTGCTTGTACATGTTTCATCTCCCAAGCCCCTGCTTACACTTATCAAGGGTACCAGATCTTGTCAGAGATTTGGGATGCATGGCTAGGCTTAAAAAGGCCCTTGCAGTCATTAGCCTAGTAAACACTTATGAACCTATCAGTGTAGGACAGGGTATTTCTCCCCTGAATTCTCCTGATGAGAAGCCTTTGTGGGCATTCCAACTGTTGCAAGTGACTGGTTAGATACATGACAATGGGGGCATTGTATTAAATGATAGGTCTGATGAGGGGAGAATAGAGTGGTGCTATAACTTCCTTGGACCTGGATGCCATAATCTTACCTATAAGTTGGGTGACATAGACTCATTTTCTTATTGTCTTAGCTATGTATTGGTCAAAGGCCAGATTGGTGTCTACACATATTCCCAGATCCCTTACTACTGGGTTGATTCTTATGGATGTTTTATCAATACAGTAATTAACTTGGGTTGACATTTTTCCAAAGGATATTGTAATGCATTTGTTGGCACTGAGTTTTAGGCCATGGCTTTGGCACCAGTCATTTGTCTGTGTTTAACCCATTGCGTGACGTTAGTGCCTTGGGAGGATCTGTAATAGCGCCCCATTTTCAGTCATCTGTGAACTTGTTGAGCCAGAGGCCTTAAATATTAGCCTTGACTTCTGATAAGTCGATGCCAAATAGGGCAGGCCCAGCATGGAGCTCTGGGCTACTTTTCTGGTGATTGGTCTCTTGCTGGAGGTGGTCTCACTGATCCTGACTTTCTGTGTCCTGTTTGTGAGCCAGCCAGGAATCCAGCAAGCTGTGTAAGGATTTATGACAAGCTCAGAGAGATTGACAGCAATGCATGAGTGGGGTATTGTAATGAATGCCTTAACCAGGTCAAGATATACAGTATGCATTGTTTTATCCTCATTCATTGCTTTGGTGATGCTGTCAAAGAACTCTACCACATTAAATAGACATGACCTTCCCTTAACAAAGTGAAAAACTGGGATGAGTCTGGTATCTGTAGGTTGCCAGTGTCTTTATTTATCATTTCCATAGTTTGTTCCATGGCTTTGGATATTAGGCTTGTTAGAGTGATGGGTCTGTTGTTCCCTGGGTCAGATGATGGTCTGCCCTTGTGGAGGAAAATGACTGTTGCAGCGACCCTCTATTCATTGGGAACACAGCCTGTTTCAAAGCTGTAGTTGAAGACTGCTTCAAGTGGTCCTGATAAGTCATATTTTAGACTATTCAAAAGACAACCATTGATGTTGTCTGGACCCATGGAGGCAGTGTTCTTGGCTTTAGTGAGTGCTGCCAGATGATCCCTGCTGATAGCTGGGGGAAATATGTTGGAGGAGGTTTCTCCTGGTGGAGCTGGGGTGAGATGGTGGTGAAACCTAAGCTGAATTTATCAGACTGTAGATTTGCTATGTCACCCTGATCAGGAAAGGTGACATCATTCACTACTAGTTCAGCATACCACCGTGTGTTTCATCTAACATAGCTGAAAAAGGCATTGTGATTGTTCTTAGCCTGCAAGATTACCCTTATCTCATAGATGGCCTTATTGAACTTAATTAGATCACTATGTTTCTTGTTTAGTTGCATAAGAGAGCACTTGCCTTTAAGCGGGTTGCTCTTCCTGATTTTGGTTATGAGTTCTCTTCTTTTATTCTATACCCTGTTTAGGTGTGGATTTCACCAGTGAGGTTTGTTTTCAGTGTTCATTTTGGATTTATTTCTGGTAGGTATGGCAACCTCTATGCAGCCATTCATGTTTGTGTAGGGACTCTGAATAATTTTGCTTAGGTAGCTGTGGTCTCAGGAATAGAGGGAGTCTTGAATTTTAACAGTGTCACTTAATAGGATGTAATTTGCCTTTGAATAGTTCCTGTTACTGGTTTAGCTGGATTTTCCTAGTTGATTTTTATTTCAAATGAGACAGCTTTGTGATACTACCTCACTTGAAAAAATATAACACAGGGTGGGGTTGGGTGCATGTTACTGAGTACCAGATCCAGTACATTTGATCTCATGTTGGTGTGTGCACTATCTGTTCCAGGCTGTTTGTGTTAATAACGTCCAGGAAGAGCTGTGCCTGTGAGTTTGAAGCAGTGTACAGTTATCAGTCTAGTCTATAGAGTGGTAGTTAAAGTCACCCATGAAGAGGGTGTTTGGTTGGATGGCCAGTGCCTCTAGAAGGTTTAGGTAAGAGTCGTAAAACTCTAGGAGCATGAATGGTGATCTGTAGCTAACCATGATATGGTGAAGGACCTAATATATGGTGACTTGTACAAGCAGGAGCTCCATGATATCATCCTGTTTAACCAATCTTGAAGTATGTTAGTTGCTAACTTAGGTCGAGACCTATCCACCTTTGGCCACAGTCTGTGCTGTTGTTGGTCCAAATGTGTGGAAGGCACTGTAGCTTTGCACTGCTGGAGGACTATCTATGACTTTTCGCCAAACACTTCTGTTTCTTGGCATAAGACACAAGCTGGCCTGCTCTCTTGAGTGGTAAAGGAACACTGACAGTTATTTCCTTGTCCTTTCTCCCAGAATGCCATGACAAAATATTTCATTTTTTATTTTTATTTAGCTTGTTTAATGGAGTAAGTACACTGATCACAATAGACCATTTGCAGGCACCTGAGGTAAATGCTTGACTGAAAACCATCTTTATCAGAACCTTTCCATCCCAAATATAAAAATGCCTTTCAGTTTCCTGAAGAATTTGTTATTTTCTTTCCCCAAACATTTCTTTTTCCTTTTTAGGAGCATGTATTTGAATCCCAGTGTGCTAAGCTGAGGCCATTAAATCAGTTCTTCATGCTGAGTATGCAGGTGAACTCAATTTAACTGTGAGTTTGTGAAGGGAGCAAAAATAATATTAAAAGTAATATAAAATAAAGGCGCTAAGTAAAGGATATTTTGGCTTTGCAGAACAGAACTGTACAGATGTACATCTTTTAAGCTATGAGGATGCAACAAGGAAGCATAATTAAGTCTTTTTATTTCTCTCAGAAAATATCTTATAAACACCCACAAAACATGCCAATGCACTAATGTCACTTATTCTGTTCTGCTTACAAACTGCAGCGAAGGCACAAAAATAGACTCTACCCTTTAAAAAAAAGATGTGCTTATCTTATATTGTTGTATCTTTCAGCAAGCAGATGTAGCTGATGATATATAAATATATATAGAGATATACACGCGCGCATACGCGCACACACACACACACACACACACACACACACACACACACACACACACACACACACACACACACACACACACACACACCTCCTAGTTCAAAGCAAAGCATATTTAAAATGTATTCTCTGCTGATAGTAAGTAGTCTTTACTTTCTGGGTGGTAGTAGCATGTAAATCAATGAAATAAGATAAGGTATAGAGAGGTAAAACACAGCCACCAATTAAAAACAGGAGAACATGGAGAGTAATGCAGGAAATAAAATGACATCTGCTTGTGATTCACTTTCTTCCTTAATGAAATCCTGACAACAAAAAACACTAGGGAAGCATTTAGTGTTCTTTTAAATCTTGTTTTAATAGCCAGGCTAGAACATAAGATATATCTAGAAGGCACTGGCAACTTAGCCCTTATGTGTTCCATCACTGTTGATTCACTTGATGGCTATAGCACATCTTTTTTCATCCCAAATGATATTTAGTTATTTAGCATTCGACAGCTCAAGCACTGTATACAAAAAGTAGTTTTCATAAATAAAAATGCAGCTCTTATTTCAAGCAGTAAAGTAATTACTATTAGCAGTGTACTGGTTTCTTTCGTTATGATGCTCAGTCTGGTAAATCAGGTTCTGGATGTCTAGTTTGTTGGCACAGTGTCAAGGTACCAGAATTTAGTAAGGGTGATCCATCCAGGTTTGACCGGTACACTTGGAGCTACACAGCTGTCTGGAGAGAGAAGGGGATAAGCAGCCAACAACCATGCGTCCTTTATTGGGTGGCAGGTGTGAAACTCATTACTGCAAGAGCATCAACTGATAGAAGCCAGGGACTTATATCATGGGATGAATGAGTGTCCTGGGGTGAGCTGAGGGACCAAAGTGTTATTAACAACGTATAATATCAAGCTGCAACATCTGAATAACATCCATTGAGCCAAATGTTTGTTTAAAGCAAAATCTGTTAAACTATAGAAAATAACATTCACACCATTAGGAGGTCACAACACATAAATTATTCATCCTGTCTGTGCTGAAGTTGCATTCAGTACTGCCTCTTTTGAATTGGCAGATGTCTGTAAATTAAGGTCTATTGAGTGCTGACAAACAATCTTGTCAGAAAGAGAAGCCCAGCAAGATATTGATCCCAGGAGCAATCTGTCATGCTGGAACAAGTAATTTACTTTCAGCTAGAGTAATCAATATAATGATTGATCATAAAATAAATATAATATAAATATAATATAGAGTGAGTGCATAAAATGATTACAAAATAAGACCTTAGGGTCTGGAAACTTCTTTTTGTTTACCTTCATTAGTAATACCAGGTTTGAGTAATAAACTGACCTAAGTATAAATGTTAAGTTTTGATGTTTTCACTAATGTAAGTGATTCTTTGTTAAGTGAACTGCAGAGAAAAATCTACTGTGTTAACAGAAAACATATAACGTGTTTCAAAGTGGTCTCATACTAGTGGGGCTTTGCTTTCCATACTCTCATTTACTTTAAAACTATGAGGCTGCTGCAGTATGAGAAAAAACATTACATTTTGAACACTTATAAAATCTTTATCAGTATAGTGTAGGGTTCCTTTCCTTTTTTATAAGCCTTACTGATAGTATCCCCCTCCACAGCGCAATACCCCTACATTTAAGCTTTCCCCTTTTCCCCAAACCAAGCTGTTATGCTGTTACTTTTTTTTCTAAAAGTCATTTAAAATTACTATCCGAATTATTGTGCAGATAAACTGTTTTCTGTAGGTCTCTGTAGTGCATCTTCTCTCTTTTTAATTGTTAGAGGTGCCCCTTTTGTTATTAGTCACTAACAGTCACAAGGCTACAACTCTTTTGAGTTTCCAGTCTGGATACATTTTTAACATACCTCCGAAACCTCCTAGGGCAAGAAATCTGGACAAAGTCTAAAATAAAGGGGGACAAAGGCCTAAAACTAGGGACAGATTTTAATTTTTGCTCTTATTAACATAAAAAGTTGCAAGAATAACAGGATTTGTGTTAGCATGCATTTTCTGAGGGATGCAAAGGCCAAAACTCAAATGTGTGTCATTATTTACTGAATTTCCGTCCTCCGTGATTTTTCAGAAAACCACAAATTTTATAATGAACAGACCAAAAATATGAGGCAACAATCTAACATTCTGCAAAAATATAGACAGTTGAGAGGTATTATTTCTAATGGAGTCTGTAAATGTTCTGCCCTAATACAAGCAGGATTATAACTGCCTGTTCTGCCATCAGACAAAAGATTTTATCACCTGAATCTTAATTAACTCTTGAATCAGGGTTTTAAGCCTGCATTTTCAAAATTGCTAGACTATTGCATATTTTCCTACAGAGGATCAGATTCTTCATTGTTTTTCTAGCAGCCAGAATGAAATCAGAAGTCAGTTCTCTGTAAGGAGCTCAGTGCTCATGGTGATGGATTTGATTTTAGAAGGTGTTTTTATTCCTGATTGCTATGGAAGTAAGAATAGAATGTCAGTGGATGCTGTTAGATATATATAATAACTGGATATAGCTGTTTGCCTGGGTGTCTCTGTGTCCTGGCCATAGTCTGTCTTTGCCACTGCAAATTTTGGAATCTTCATAGGTGAATGCTAGGCCAGTAATGTCAAGAGGGCCTTTGTAAGTCGCACTTCCAAAATAACTAGAAAATCAAACTTTGTACCTTGTGTCTGTGAAAACTTAAACCATCATGCTTGCCAACCCCTCCAGTCTATGGTTTAGTAGACCAGTGCACTCACCCCTAAGCTACAAGGCCAATGTGCTTGATTGTTCTCAACCAGGACTATTTAACTGGATTATTTTACTTCTTTTAGCTTGTTTCTCCCTTAACTCCACATTACGAAGAGAAGCACTCTGTTTCCTTGCAATTTAGCCGATATACAGCTGATACACTTCCGTTACAGGTTGTACTCACAGTCCAAAACCAAGGAGCTGTAAACAAATTCTGAATGAAATGAAAGATTGCATTCTGGTTTAGTAAAAAAACAGCCTTTTCACGTTTTATTTGTGCTGTCTTAACACAAACTAAAAACGCACCTTTACAAATGCAGAGTTTATGAGTTAGTGACAGTTTGCTGAGCTGTCAGTTCACCAGAAGTCAATCCACTGAAAACAATACATCAATTCCTGATCCATTGAATTTCCAAATGAAAATGTTTTTTGCGTGCTCCTTTGCACTCCCTCACACCCAAAACTTTATATATACTAACTCCAAGATGATGTAACAGTGCAGGCTAGAAAACTACCCTACCCACACCATTCTTTGATAAGCCAAAAATACACACACGCGCGCACACACGTACACACACATGCACACACATGTGCACGCACGTGCACACACACACACACACACACACACACACACACACACACGCACGCACATACTCCACTGCTGCCCAATGCAACAGTATAACAATACATTCCCCCTAAAATACCACACCCCCCCAAAACACAGCATCCAAAGTGAAGTCATACCTCAAAATAGTGCAGAACACAACAAAGCTCTTATGTTCTACACTGTTTTGGAAATAAAAAAATCAACAAAATGTCACATCAAGCAAAGTACATTGATGTAATTTTACATAAACATAACTGCACTCTATAATACTACAGTTTGTGACATGTATATCAACCCAAAGATCACACAACAGTGCAAGCAAGGGAAAACTATTCTACTCTCACTGTTCTACAATTGTACGAACACGCACTACCACTGCCTCGTGCTGTAATACAAAAATAAAGTTCCCCAAAACATCACAAGCCCCAAAACACAACACTTAATGTATTCTCCCCCTATAACAGTGCACAACTTAAAAAAGTGTTTATATTCTGCACATTCATGGAAGTTAAAAAAAACAGCTATCTATATATTTATTATTATTTATTTATTTATTTTACATTTGTTTACCAGGATGGTCTGACTGGACACGTCCTTTTTCAGCAGAGGCCCGGGGAAAAAAGCTCCAGTTACATACAAATCAATACAAGATTTAAATGTGATTACATATAAATCAATACAAGGAGAAAAGCTCCAGTTAGTAAGTAGAAAAAACAAATAGGAATAAAGAAGAACATGGCCATAAATGGAGTAATACAAAACATCAAAAGTCAAAACTTAAATGTGATGAAATATAAATCAGTACAAGGCACATAACAGTAGTATATAGAATGTTATACAATGTGTTATGGCAGCTAGTAGTGAATGTTCCATTAGTAAATTAGAGGAATTTTATGCAGGGACGTGGAATATAGAGAGCCAAGATGAGAATAATATTGTGGTATATGTGAGATATCATAGTGTATTTATGTTGAATTTAGACATGGAAGAATGCTGTTTGAGGTAGGTCACATTGTGATGTTAAAGATAATCTTAGTTTCTGTGTTTTACAGATGAGAGTGGGTTCCTATATATCAGCTGGTTTTGGAGCACAGGCAGAGTGATTTACTTTGGAGATGACTTTTTAGGCTATTTTAAATAGTAGCAAGGCTTGTATAGAGGTAATGTTTACAGGTAGTTCATTCCAGATTTTACCTGTGTAATTCACAAATAGGGAGTCCCCTGCTCCATTTTTGGATAAGTGGGTTTTTATTTGTTGTTTGTATTAGGACCGGAGTGGTCTGCTGGTAACATAGGGTTGAAGAAGAGTTTCTAATGCTGGCATTTTATGTGGCTCTGAGCAGATTTTGTGGGCCATTGTTAGTTGAGTATATTTTAGGAGTTGGGGGAGCTCTAACCAATTAAGTTGTTTCAGTGCGAGGCAGTGGTGTGATCTAGCTGGTGAGTTTGTGGCATATCTTATAATTTTCAAAGAGAGGCAGGCTAGCAAGTACGGTAGGTGCACGGGCCAGACAAACTGTAGCAAACATGAAAAAAGAAAGCCAGCACCTTGGAAGCATGAAGATTTATTGTAAGAACCAGACCGGTTTCAGCGTATAGCTTTCATCAGTGGTACATCAAAAAAAGCAGTAATGACCCTGCAATAAATACTTGATCCAATTAAGTGTCCATGACATCATTTCTTGTCCAAGACAAAACTTCTCTGATACAAAATAATAGGCACAAATAACAATACAGAACACAATAAAAGTCAATATAGAATTACTGTTTTGTTCCCCTTTATTCTTTTCCTTGATGTTTTTGTATTCTGTTTTTGGTTTTAAGAACTGTTGTACTCTTGGTGTCCACCACAGAGTACTAAATCATACCCAATGGTATCCAACCCATGATAGGAAAGGAAAGCACTACAATTTGTCATTTAATCCAGGTGGAAATAAACCACCTAATTTTACAATCCATTTCCTTTCCTTCATGTTTAATATGTTATGCCACCCTGTTTTGAAAGATCTATTGCCTGATATTTTATCAATAACTGTGAAAGTAAATTTCACTGTATGGTGAATCAGTGAATGTCTAAAAAGAGCATTGGTGGCTCTAGCATTCCTAATGTCCCCTAGATGTTCTGACATTCAAAATCTAAATTGTCTTGAGGTTTGGCCTACATAAAACGCTTGACAAGTGCAAGTTGCTAACCCAATCTGTTCCGCAATTGGCGAAGCAGTTAATATTGCACAATTGTCCAGTATTTTTACTGGTAAAGGTTTTTGTTTTGAAAACATGTTTACAGAAAGTACAATGTCCGCATGGGTAAGAACCAGCCAATCTCTCCCTTGCTAATGTTGTTTGATGATAAATGGCATCCTGATGCATAATTTTTTTGTAATGAGAGACATGGGAACCTAAAGTTTTACCCCATCTGTATGAAAATAGGCATTTGTCCCCCAAAAGGTCATCCAATTGTTTGTTTGTCTTCAAAATATTCCAATGTTTGTCAATAACATCAATAAGATGTGCTGTATTTCTACCAAATGTGGAGACCATTCTCAAGGTGTCCTTATTATCCTTCCTGGGTTGATGTTTGTATTCTAATAAAGTGTTCCTTGATTGGTTTTTGGCCCATTGCATGGCCGAGTTAACATTCTGTTTACCATATCCCCTAGCTAAAAATCTGTTAGCTAAATCCTGATGGGATTGTGTAAGATGCTGCTGTGAAGAGCAAATCCTCCAAATCCAAACCTTATTTGGTATCAGAAAAGTTTTGTCTTGGACAGGAAATGATGTCATGGACACAATTGGATCAAGTATTTATTGCAGGGTCATTACTGCTGTTTTTGATGTACCAGTGATGAAAGCTATATGCTGAAACCGGTCTGGTTCTTACAATAAATCTTCATGCTTCCAAGGTGCTGGCTTTCTTTTTTCATATCTTACAATTTTATTGTAGCAGGATTCAAATTGTTGTAATTCAGCTTTCTTGAGATTAGTGAGGATGGGAGCTGCATACAATAATGTGGAGATTAAGTGTGTTTGTGCAATGGCTATTTTGCTTTTTTTGGTAAAGTAGTGTTTATTCCTATATAGAGTATCAAGTTTTTTATGTACCCTTTTCACTGTCTCGGAAATGTGAATATCCAATTTGAGTTTGAGTCTAGTTCTACTCGGTGTTGGGGTGAGGTAATGAAGAAGGTGTTAGAGGGGGATGCAGCTTTGTTAGGGAGGAAGACCATTAGTTTGTTTTTTTAGGGTTTAAGATTAGGTTAGCATTTGTAAGCCAGGACTCAACTTCATGATAGGCTTTTTGAGTTTGAGTCTGAAACTCCAACAGAGATGGTGCAGAATAAATCACTGTGGAGTTGTCTGCATATAGGATGAGAGATGCATGAGTGGTTACTAGATGGAGGTCGTTAGTAAATATAGAGAATAGAAGTGGACCTAAGATAGAACCCTGAGGTACTTCAAGGGTGACTGATAGTAGGGGAGAGAGTTTGCTGCCAGGAGACTGCTTGCTGCCATCTTGTGAGGTAATCTTGGAACCATGCAAGTGTGGTGTTTGAGAAATGTAGTTCAATGAGGGTATTAAATAAGTTAGTATGTGAGACCATGTCAAACGCTTTTGACAGGTCTAGGAAGATAGAGGAGACGTAATTATTATTAGTCCTGTGAAAGTTGACAGTGTTAGTGAAAGACATTAGTATGGTGGTTGTGCTATGGTATGGTCTGAAACCATGTTGGGTATTAGTTAGAAGATTGTTAGTGAGTAGGTAGTTGGTAACCTGTTTATGAATTACTCTTTCAAGTATTTTAGATAGGAGAGACAATATTGCAATTGGTCTATAGTTATTTAGTTCTGTTGTTGGGCCACCTTTATGTAGGGGAATCTGTGTTTATATGGGTCTACTTCAGTTTATCAAAGTTTCAAAACTTCGAAACCCATATGGCTGAGACCATATGATCAAAGTTTTGAAACTTCAAAAGTAAAATAAAAAAATCTAAAACTAAATAAAAAAAATTTAACTTTAGGTTTTTGCAAGGGGGCAAGCCCACCTGCACCACCACATCCCCCCCTGTTAATTAAATATACCAACTACAAGATTGCACTACAGTGAGAAAACGGTAAATCTCGAGTTCCACCCTGTCCAGCGATCTCAATTCAAAGTGTTTGAAGTTTCAAAACTTTGATCATATGGTCTCCATATGGGTTTCAAAGTTTTGAAACTTAAAAAAAATGAAGCAGACCCATATATATATATATATATATATATATATATATATATATGTGTGTGTGTGTGTGTGTGTGTGTGTGTGTATATATATATATATATATATATATATATATATATATACACGAGAAAACAGCACACCGAGCAAAGTATTTTGATATTTTGATGTAATTGCGCATTGAAATAATTGCACTTGACAATACTGTGGTGAGCCACATTATGTGTGTGTTAGTGTGAGTGAATGCGTGTGTGTGGGGGAGGGAGGTGTGTGGGGGTGTGTGATGCTTATATGCACATATGTGTCTGGGTTTATGTTAACTGAGTGGGTCAGTCTGACCCTCTCTACCGGCTCCAACTCCAATGCCCAGCACATCTGGGACCCAACCTGGCAGTTCTACCTCTGCTGCTCCTGCACTACCTGTGCCCTTAGGTAGCACTACCCTGGCAGCTGGTGCTGTGGTACCTTTCTGAAGTACTGGCAGAGATTGGGATTTCATCACCCACCAGCAGATTCCAGGGTTGGTGAGTAGAGTCATGCACAACACCATTGGTGTACACCTACTTCAGATTGAGAGGCTGCTCTCCATCGTGGTCCATAGAAGAAGAAGACATGAAGCACTCCAGCAGCCAGTGGAGTAAGGGAACAGTGATGACAGTCCTGTGGGTGAGGACTAGATTCTCACTATCTCCATGTATGATTGGCATGAAGTATACGTTGTCCCCTCCCGCACCCCAATCATGGTGTTCCCCAACCATTTGTGCCCCTCACTGCCCCTGTATCTTGTCTTGTCATGTTTGTTTGCATTTGCTTCCTCACATATCCAACTTACATAACCCAGAAATACCAATGTCACTTACCCAGCATTCCTCTCTTACTGAACTTAAAAAAATGGGTAACTGTCCCACATAAACAATATCTTCCCATACACAGATCTCCATTTCACACAAGTGTCTTCTTGACACACTTGATTTGGTCCAATTGGCTATACAATATGATTGCGTTGTTCTCACCCCTCTTTGTGGAGGTGACAGTGCAAATTCAGCTAATAAAATAGAATCATACACAAAACACATAAGTACCAAGAAATCCACTGGACACTTTCACTTTTTCACCTTCATGGTTGCGCAGAGCTTGGCATTGAGCATCAATGCCCAGCAAAGGTAAAAGGGTCTTTTCTTGGTGCTCTTACCACCATGCAGTGCTGCTTAAACATGTCATGCTACTTCAAAAATACAGTAACACATGGTAAAGATAAAGTCAAATTGCATTGCTTTATCAATACCTATTTAAAAGTATTACATACACCTGGTTTCAAACCCTATATCATCTGGGCTCAAAAAGGAATGTTCAAATGCATTTAGACCTGCTGCCACTTAGTTAGCTAAGCAGCAGGTATGTTTCATACACTCAATACTAACTCTCAGAATTTTACTGAGGCTTGCAGTTGCACACTGCTTAACTACACGCAAACAGGGAAAGCAGTAGAAATGTGTACTTTGCATGAGCAAATACTCTGCCAGCCATTGCGCAAACCCACTGCTTGCTGTTGCACTATGCAAAGTAAATAATAGCACATATTACTTTAGTTTACTGTCCATTTAGTCTTCATGTCATGAAACTACATGTGGAATCATAAAAAATAAAGGTCCTATCTAAGTAAATGTCACATATTTACAATGCAGCCATGTGCTAGCTCCACCTATGCACTGCAACCCTGGTCTCTCAGTACTTGTTCACAAATATAACAAATATACTACATAAATTAATAACAAATGTTGTGTTATATACCATGCACATCTTTACTATGGCAATACATTTTTAGATTTTTAAATACTTGTAGTAATGTGAACATCTGTTTGCATATAGTTTGTAAAGCTGTCTCTTAAAGTATACCTACACATTGGAACTCAACCATCACATACTACACATTGCACACTCATCAATCTGGTAACATGCAGAATCAAGTATACCTACACATTGGAACTCAACCATCACATACTGCACATTGCACACTCATCAATCTGGTAACATGCAGAATCTGAAATATATTGACAGTTAAACATGCCAACAAATCCATTTCATGCAGGCTTCCCAATATCTTCTCTGCAACATCCAGTGCTGATGTCATCCACTATAACTTGTCCTGTAGCCTTTTAAAAGTCAGACTTGTGTTGTGGCACATTGTGTTCTCCAGTCTGTGTACTTAGAAAGGTAGGGTTTCTGTTATCACACCAGTCAAGCAGGAGAGTGTGTGTATATGTGTGTGTGTGTGTGTGTGTGTGTGTGTGTGTGTGTGTGTGTGTGTGTGTATATATATATATATATATATATATATATATATATATATATATATATATACTCCTATCTAGCCAGAGGACCATAAGTGTGCATCCAGCATTTGCCACTCTAATCCCATGGATCAACAATATCGACTTGCACATGCCTACAAATCCATTTCATGCAGGCCTCCCAACATCTTCTCTGCAACATCCAGTGCTAATGTCATCCTGCAGCCTTGTAAAAGTCAGACTTGTGCCATGGAACTTGCATAAAGTACTGTGTTCTCCAGTCTGTGTACTTAGATAGGTAGGGGTTTTGTTCTCACTGCAGTCAACTGGGAGGTGTGTGTGTTTGTGCACTTGCTTGGTATTAGAGAGAGCATTTTACACCAGCATGTGGGACACTGCTATTACCATTTACTCCTCACCAGACTTTGCTGATGTCATCAGCTATAAAGTGTTGTCTGACACTCTCCAAGTCTGATTTGAGCTGTGGTGCTTGCCTTAAATACAGACTTTTCTAGTCAGTGTACTTAGGTAGGGGTTCAATTCTCACTACAGTCAACTGGAAGGTGTGTGTGTGTGTGTGTGTGTGTGTGTGTGTGTGTGTGTGTGTGTGTGTGTGTGTGTGTGTGTGTGTGTGTGTGTGTGTGTGTGTGTGTGTGCATTCAAAAGAGCATTTTACACCAGCATGTGGGACACTGCTATTACCATGTACTCCACACCAGACACTGCTGATGTCATCAGTTATAAATGTTTTGCAGATGTGCAGTATTTCCATCAGGGCAGGATCAGAGATTGGCATGTAGGCCAGGCACAAGTCACCTCATCCTATACAATACAGATTACAGTGACAGGGTTTCAGTCTATCCACATATGTCATGGCATGGTTGTAAGGCCTGTATTTTCTTGGTGAGAAATCATGGGCCTTTAGTAATATCCCGGCTGTGTGCGACAGGCATGTGTGAGTTGTTAATGCTACATCCATGTCTTTTACACCTGTTAGATTTCCTGAAACAGGTCATCAAGTGCATGCATGATGAGAATGCTATCATCCTGTGGAATTTGACCAGACCAAGGCATTTGACAAAATCCACACCAAGGTATTCAGTCAGCACTGTCAGATATGGCCATAAACACCTATATCATCAAGTGGGTAAACCACTGGATCACATATGTGGCATCTAAATATGTTGAAATGTGTGAAGTGACATATATTTCTGGTTCAGTGAAAAGGTTCGTACATCAGGGCTATCTGCTAGGCCCTTTCTTGTCCATTATTTAAATCACAGATGTCAAGAATGACATGCACATACTATGTGTCCAAACAGCTGTCTGGAGTACTACAGACTGTGGGCAATCATTGACTTCAACTGTGATATTAGTATAATACAGACAGTATCAACACAAACCAAAGACTGCTGCTATGACAACACATGAGATGAAACAAAAACATGGGGGGGATTTGCTACATTATAAAAACAAATACCCAGCCCAAGAATAATGTAGACATCACACACTATAATCAGATCAATTGGTATGTGACCTGTGTCCTGGGGTAGATGATATGTGAAACATTCACCAGCATGTGACCATAATGGTGAGTACTACTGATGGTATTATTCTGATATTGTACATGACTGTATGTGCTTCATTTACTGTTGTACATGGGCCTGTAACTGTTTCCCACTTGTTGGAAACCTCTGCTGACATTACACTCATATTCAGGCAAATCAGTTTGCACAGCTTCACAATATGCACCCACCAGGTGTATATAGCATCCCTGACAGATGTCCTCTCCATTGTTCATGTCAAGATGCTTATCTCACAAAGACATCTTATCCATTGTTATGTTACCTTGTCTGTCAGTCACATAATATACATATATAGTGTGATATCCATAATGTACTACGTTGATATGTGATTAGTGGTCCTGCTACAGCTGACTTCCATGCACATGCCCTCACCTGTTGGACATTACAATGTTTCACCTGTCCTCTTTCCCTGTGTTCATTCCTACAATTCATCTGTGTGTTACTATGGAATACACACACTTCCCCTGTTTACTTTAAATGGCAGTCCATGTACCCTTACAGATCATTTACACAGCTTTTGTACAGAATGGCTGGAATGGGATTTCACAATACTCTGCACTTCATACATTGTCCTGTACTGTGTTTGGACCATACACATTACTATATAATAAACCCTGGTGATCAGTACAACATTCTGCTCAATCCTGCGAAACTAGATTGCTCTATTGTGAACAGGTTTGCTATTCATGTTGTTTTACATAGTTTCCAGTGTGGCAACACTGTTGCCAGCCATGAAACCATACTTGTTCATGTTTAAAAGCGGCATTAACATGTAGCTATCACTGCTGCTCACTGCGCAAACAGGTAAACTCTGTGTAGGCTTCACGCGAAGCCTACACAAAGTTTATTGAATCCCGCAGTATAACTTGTCATTATTTATTAAATGTAATGTACCACCTGTTCTGCAAATTTCACCAGTCTAGCTCTTAAAGAATCAGGGGCAAATCCAGAAATAATCAAGGACACTTAAAATATTATTACTATTAACTTGAGACATTGACATGGTAGAGAATGAGAATCTATACAGATTTTCTGAAAAAGCATGTTTATAAGTCTTCTTCTTTCGGCTTTTCCCAGTTAGGGGTCACCACAGCAGATCACCTGTCCGCTCATGATTGGCAGTGGAGTTTTTACAGTGTCGAGTTGCCAGCCCGGTGCCCAACCTTCCACAGAAGGCACACACATGCACACACTCACAACTAGGGCCAATTTAGAGTGTCCAATCCACCTACAGCATGTCTTTGGGATGTGGGAGGAAACCGGAACACCCGGAGGAAACCCACGCGACCACAGGGAGGACATGCAGACTCCGCACAGAAGGCACCCCAACTGAGGATCGAACCAGAAAACCTCTTGCTGTGAGGTGGCAATGCTAACCGCTGCACCACCACGGCCACCCACAACATGTTTATAAGTCTAATTCTTGTCATTTGTCAAGTATAATTTACCATCTTTTCTCCAAAAATCACCAGTTTTAGTAAGAATTAAAAGGGACAGAGCTAACACTGGAGTCAAAAGCAGAGACTGGTCAATACATAAGTAAAATAAACAAAGTTAGGCAAATAAAAAAATAAATAACCAAACATGGGCACTATGTTGTTTGAGTCTTAATGCACAGTTCTTTATGTCAATAAAAGGCCACATTGGCAAACCTGGTGTCATTCTTTGACTCTGTCTATGATCTCAAAAAGTATTCACAGGAATTTAAGCTTACAGGAAAATATTATCTACATTAGTAAGCTACAAACATAAAATATAATAATGAACAGTCAGGAGAAGATTTTCTATTATATATATTATTCATATAGGAAGATACTGTCCACTTTACTAACCCACAATCACAAAATTATAGTAGCAGCAGTGAACAGTCAATAGCAGAAACATAAATGAAGACATGAAAGGGACAGAAATTAGACAGAAAATAAAAACAAAAACAGGGAAATATCTGTTTTTTTGTACAGGAAACTATTCTACATTAATAATGTACAACCACCAAACTATAGCAATAGTAAAAAAAAAAACAAACAATAGAAACAGAAAGAAGATTTAAAGGGACTGGGGCATTTAGACAGAAGACAAAAACAATATCTAAGTACAGATCATACACAGAATCAGGAATTACATAAATTAGACTTCAGCTATATCTATGGCTTTGCTTAAAGTGTGAAATGTAATAAATGTGCTTAAAAATGGTACAGTAGTGCAGCCCCCCCCCCCTCCATACTGCAGTGCACTAACAGTAGGGGAACATGAGCAAGAAATCTGGACAAAGCCTAAAATAATGAGGGGACAAAGGGCAAAAAAAATAGAGACAGATTTTAAATATTGCTCTTATAAACTTAGAAAGTTGCTTGAATAATAGGATTTGTGTTAGCATGCAATTTCTGAAGAATATGAAGTCTGAAACTCAAATGCATATCTTTATTTAGTAACTTGAACCCTCGGTGATTTGCCAGAAAACTACAAGCAGTCTAAAAATATGAGGCAAAAATCTAGACATTCTGCAAAAATCTGGAGCTCTACTCTTGTCTGAGATGATGTTTAATCATCCTACACTCTACACATTCAGCCACTTACCTCTGCCCAGTAAGGGAACTAAGCAACTGCAGCTCCACAAGGCCAGTAGTTCACAGCCTACAAATGCAATTAAGAACAAAACAATAAATAAAATAACCAAAGCAAAGGTACAGCTCCCAGGCAGCAACAGCAGTCAGCAGCCCAGCAACAGCACCACTACGATTAACCCAACCCAAGTAAAGCAAATCTCAGCCCTTTTGTAAGCTCTCTTCCCTCAGGTTGCTAATGGCCTGGTTTACAGTTACTATACCTGATGCACTGCAATTAATTAAATCCTCCACAACTGAGGAAACACCATCCAGGATGACATGCAGTCAGATGAAGATCTCCTTACCAGCCATAAATCCAAGTGTGATGATCTTTCTGAGACCTCCAATACCCTTTTTGAAGGTATTATAGTGAAGTGAAAACTACAAGCAGCATGTGATTGGCCACATTTTGTGCCTCTTCATTGGCTTTCTTTGCCTCAGGAGCAGTTACTTGATTGACTTGTTTACCACAATGCCAACTGGCTGTAATTGTGGTATACGAGCTAATCAAAAATTGCAAAGCAGAGCCACCATCGTTCAATGGAAGAGTAAGCTAAATCAATCTCAATTGCAGAGCGTTCTGCACAATCTGGAGCAGTCTTTCTGTTTATGTTTGACACTATTCCCCATTCAGGCATTATTGATAAATTTGTAAAACTAAATATAAACACATATTGTGTGATGAATAGCTAAATGGATGTCTGACAAAACCCATTTGATTAGAGTCACAGGTGCCGCTTCTGAAAGCGAAAAAGCTACCAGTGGTGTACTACAGGTCTCAGTTTGGGCCATCTCTTATTGGGCATCTATTTTTCAGACCTTCAGGCCAGAATTCCTGGCCTATGGTTAAATAAGTTTCCAGATTACTGTAAATTGGGTATTCTTACTCTATCTTCAACTGACTCACAATTTCTCCAGCATGGATTAGACCATGTTAATAATTGCTGTTAGGACAATAGTCTCAAATTAAGTGTAAAAAATGTAACATAGTTCATTTTTGTAAACAAGACAGTTTAAGTTACCATACAGGTGATGAACCCTTCCAATCAGACACTGTAGTAATGGATATACGCACTCTTGTTAATTCTTTATTATTTAACCATCATGTCTCCACAATATTTTAGAAAGTCCTTCCCAAAGGCATCTCCGCTATATCTAAAGAATTCTTAATTCCCCTTTACCTGTATATTATCAGACCCATTAATGAATATAATGCACCCACAAAACTTCAGAGTCCACAGAGATTCATAATTAGAAAAATCAGTAGCCTCAAAAATCTTACTTATCTGGAAAGACTGGCAGCCCATTCTCTACACTCAGTCCCTTACAGTCTCCTCTGTGGGAATCTGTGTTTAGCTGATTAAGCTAAAATTCCTGACATAAAAAATACCTTCTAAAAACAACTTCAAGGTTATGCTGCTAAATACTACGAGTCTAAATCAGAAACTGCACTCACTGGAAGCAGTCCTCACTCTGGAAGATGCTGACATTTGTTCAGTCACTGAGATCTGGTTTAAGGATGCGAACAGCAACCCAGGTATACCAGGTTACATTTCCTTCCACACATTCAGACCACAAACTGAAGGCATGAGAACTAAAGGAGGTGGTCTATCAATATTCATTAAAGATAAATACACTTCTAGATTGGTTAAACAGCATGATTCCCTTGAATTACTTCAGGTGCAATTGACTATAGGTAAGACCCCTCTTTAGGTCATTGCAAGCTATAGGACCCCCTCCATGAATCAGGACATCCACTCAGCCTACTTGGATCTACTTGAGTCAATCAAGATACAACCAAACACCCTGGTTTTGCATGACTTTAATTACCCATCCATAGACTGGGTAAATTATGTGTTTTAACTCACTTGCCCAAAGGTTTATGGACTTCATTAACTCCAATGCCCTGGACCAGCTGGTTGACACACCCACAAGGGGCTCAAACAGCCTGGACCTGGTGCTCACCAACATGGGGTACTGCTGCACCACCCCCAGTGTGTGGCCATCCCTGGTGAGATCTGACCACATATCAGTCTTGCTAGAAATATCTATAACACAAGACTCACCCCCTTAGCAACGTGAGATCTGACCACATATCAGTCTTGCTAGAAATATCTATAACACAAGACTCACCCCCTTAGCAACAACTAGACTAAAAAACTTCTCCAAGGCCAATTACAACCTCTTACGTGATGGCATAAATAGCTTCCTATCCCCTCCCCCACTGATGGAACAGACACCTATGCTGAGTTATACACCAATGCTTTGGACAAGCACCAGTACAATTGCATTGACTCTGCCATACCTGATAGAACCAAAGTAAGATCTTCAAGGAAAAACAAACCTGCCTGGTGGACAACTGTCATTAATAGGCTATACAATAGGGGAAATAAATTGCTTAAGAGTAGGAAGAATGGTCTCAAAAGTAAAAACACTCCCTCCTCAACTTAAACAAGCAAATAAGACTCCTAGTGAAGTCCACCAAAGCTAAGTACAAATCCAAATTAGCTTCCCTAACAAAGGATAACCACAAGGCGTTCTTTAGTTACATCCGTAACCTTAAAGGTAAGGTCCAGATTTGCACTGAACTCGTAGTTAATGGTACTACATATACAGAACGTGTAGCTATAGCAAACCTGCTGGCTAACAGGGTCAGTGAAAACTTCACTCCCGCCACATATACCCCAAAGTATCTCTAATACCTATCCCCCACCTAGTATCTCCAAGGAGCAGGTCTTAAAAGCCCTCTTGAATGCCAAAAATACAGCCTCTGTGGGACAGACATCATCCCAGGCTGTGTTCTACATTGGTTAAAACAAGAATTGGCATCACCACTGAGCACTCTTTTCAATCACAGCCTAAGCACTGGCTTCATCCCAGCGGAATGGAAAACAGCTACTGTCATACCTTTGCACAAAGAGGGTGGATCCATGGAGCCTGAAAACTATATACCCATTAGCCTGACCAACCTTATCTGCAAGGCTATGAAACAAATCAAAATGGACCTTATTAACAAAGATATAGGAAATTGTCAAATGCTTGACCCACCCAGTTTGGCTTTGTCAAGAGGAGATCATGCCTGTTAAACTTGGTGGACTTCTTCAAGACAGTCACCAAAGCCCCAGATGAGGACATATATGTGCATACAGCCTACCTAGACTTAGCCAATCCCCACTCAGGCATCATTGATAAACTCACCTGGCAGGATATCAACCCATATATCTTAAGGTGGGTTGCAAACTGGCTCACTGACAGAACTCATATAGTCAAAATAGGGGACTCCTCCTCCAGCAAACCTGTAACCAGTGGTGTTCCACGGGGATCGGTTCTGAGAAGCCTACTGGTTGGAGTCTACTTCTCCAAAGTTCAGGCTAAAACTAAAGGACTATGGCTGACAAAGTTTGCTGATGACTGCAAACTGGGAGCGATCATTGAAACCCTCAGTGATGTCAACATCCGGCAAGAAGGTCTTATGCAGACTGATGACTGGCACCAAAGTTAAGGTCTTAAACCTAATGCAAAAAATGCATTATCATCCCTTTCAGCAAGGGTGATGTTCCTGCAAACTACCACATACCCTAAGCACACAGTCAGTGGTGACAGATCTGGGCACACGGGTTGACAGCAGTGTTAACTTTGATCACCATGTCTCCACAGTGGTAAGAAGGGCATTTTATATTGCTCATCTCATAAGTAAGGGCATTGCCTCCATAGGTTCATAGGATGATACTAGGCTATTGACATGGAGGCCCTTATAAGCCTAGCCAAGAATTTTGCCCATGTTCCCTCAGAGTCAGTACCTGTTTCCCCTGTTCAGCAGGGACACAGGTGGGATCCCAGGGGTATATTTTCTGTTTCCCATGCAGTCGTCCAGGTTCCTCTTAAAGAGGGTTAGTGAGGTGCTCTGCTTGACATGGACAGGGAGTCTATTTCACAGACGGGGGAGTCTTTGGGACACAAATCTGTCCTGCCAACAAGTTGTATTAATGTCACAGACCAGGTTAAGGCCTTGCATGTGGGTTGCATGAGTGGAATTTGTCTTACCGATATGCAGCAACTCCATCAAGGCTGGGTCTGAAATTACCTTGTATGCCAGACACAGGTCACCTCTGAGCGGTCTGTATGAGACTGAGTAGAGGTACAGGGCTTTTAGCCCCTCTGTATAGGATAGGTGTTTGAGACCCTGGATTTTCCTGGTCAGGAACCTCTGTGGTCTCTTCAACTGCTGCATGTGCTTGGCAAGGTACATGCTGAAGGGGGCATTGTACTCGATAATGGGTTTGATAAGGGAGGAGTACAGGGGTGTTATGACCTCCTTGTTTCTGGATGAAATACCCTTATTTATGAGGTGGGCCATGTAGAAAACCTTCTGTACAATGGAGGCAACGTGGTGGTCAAAAGTCAGGTTGCTATCAACCTGGGTGCCCAAGTCCCTCATGACTGATTACATGCATAGTACATTGCTATTAATGTGATAATTAGTGGGGATGACATTTCCCCCAAAGGGGATAATGATGCATTTCTTGGAATTCAGTGTAAGGCCATGCTTCTGGCACTAGTCATTAGTTTGGGTAAGGACCTCTTGGAAGATGTTCACATCACTAGGGAAATTTGAGACAGAAAAAAAGAGGTTATAACCCCTTGTACTCTTCCCTCATCAGGCCAATAATAGAGTGCAATGCTGCCTTTGATAGGTTCCTTTCCAAACACTTGCAGCAATTGGAGAGACCACAAAGGTACCTTACAAAGAAAATTCAGGGTCTTCAAGATCTGTCTTTGCAGATAGACTGAAATCATTGTTACTTTACTCTGTGTCATAAAGAGTGCTTAGAGGCAACCTGTGCCTTGCATATAGAGCAATCTCTTACCTAGCTTTAATGGAAATGCTGCACATTCGCAAGTCAAATGGCACACAGGTCACTCACTCAAAGGACCTTAACCGGGTATGTGACATCACCAGAACGTTCTGGATAGAAAGATTTGTCTTATAGAGGTTGCTTCCTATTCATGTTAAACAAAGCCCCTCATTGGCCCTATTTAAGTGCAATTTGGACAATTGGATGGGTAACCAGAAATTCACTCCAGGTGTCCCACCTGATTCCCTCTTGGACAGGGGCAATTAGGTGCTGATTTTAGTGTCTGCTTGAACCAGACAGTCTTGGGAACACAGGTTGAACTTGGCTAGGCTTGTAAGGGCCCTGGGGCCGTTAGCCTAGTAACCTCCTATGATCCAACCATATTTGACCTCCTATTCCTTTGCAGAAGTAATGGTACCTTAAATACTCAGTTAAATGAACTAAACCTTTATCAGCATATAAATAAGACGTTTTGGTGTGATAGATTCATATCCCAGTATATCCTTCAGCTCTGGAACAAACTGCCACTACATGTCAAGCAGAGCAGCACTCTTGTCACCTTCAAGATAAACCTAGATAATTGGATGGGCAGCCACAGATTCTCTCCTGCTCTATCTCATCTTGCTCTTCTTGAGGCTAGAGGGAAATTTTGAATAGGGTTTTTGAGCTAAGGTTGTAATGGTGTGCAGACTGAGTGGCTAAAACTTACCTATGAGCATATGAATCCTGTGCTATCCATATCCTTATTTGGATAAGAGGAAGCTTCTTTGTTTCACCAGTGGGAGTGGGAGCACTGAGCAACCTATTTGTCCCTAGAAGAGTGGTTCCAGCCCAGCAACTTGTAGTTTATTGGCCATTTTGGGTCAATTCCTAGCTCTTTTCAACCCCCTGCTATAAAGCCCGCTTTAGCATGCTTTTGCACAAATTAGCGTGAAATTGCTCATAGAGCAGCATCGGGCAGCGCCGGTTAATCAAGTTTAAACTATTTCTGGCTCCGCAAAGTCTGCTCTTCAATTTTTCCCTTAGAACTGCTCTACATGCAATTTAAACAGTCTATTCTCTATCTGAAAAGCCCAGCACTTGCTCCTAAAGCATTTTTATACAGGTAAAGCACTCTTAAACAAAAATAAAGTACTTCATTCACCTAAATTCCCTTGAGTACCCATTTCCCTATAGGTCCTTTCTGACTCAGTTACACAGCAATCCTTTACACTATTCTAGCATGTCGAAGGGTCAGTTGCTGGCGTCCTCTCCTGTTCAGCTGGTGAATCTGGGAATCTTGAGGCAATGTCACAATTGCCTCATGTACACAGACAACCCTCTCCTCCCCCCAACAAATACAAATATATGTGAGAGATGCAACTATATAGCCAAACTGGAGGCTGAGCTCTCTCAACTCAGTACTGGCAAAACCAGTCAGGAGGAGAAGGTAACCATACACACCACAAACCCAGTCTCACATAGACCTATCACAACTGAAAACCAAACACATAAACACACAAAAACATACTCGGAGGCTCTGATTAAAAATCTACCAAAACAACAGAGGCCTCCAAAGCAGACACCCAAGCGACCACTACCTCAAGACATAACACATGCAACACATAGTTCACAAAGTCAGTGTGCTAAACAGTCACAGCCCTTAAGGCCAAACAACATGCCAGATACACTTGTAATAGGCAACTCCATAGTCAGACACACTGACATCCCACTCACCAGACTGAACAAGGAAAAGGTTACAGTAAGCTGCCTGTTGGGCGCTAGAATCGGCCACATAACACAAGCACTCAGGTCACTCCAAAGCAAGTACAAATATGACTCAGTCATTGTCCATGCTGGTGTGAATGACCTGAGACGTACCTCCCTGGACTACATGAAAAGAGACATAGAGGAGCTCTCTGATTATGTAGCCCAGACTGGTATGACCCTGACCCTGAGCAGCATCTTACCCTCACCAAGAATGATGCCACAGTACAAAGACAAAATGATCAGCTTTAACAATTGGCTTAATTACTGGTGTCATTCTAAGGGGATCCAATGTCTGTCTGCTTGGGATGACATGCTTGACAAGCCACGCTGCTTCGCAAGGGATGGATTGCACCTGTCACCCCTGGGCTTCCGGATATTGGCCAAGGCTCTTGCCACCCCCATAGTGCCTTTTTTAGGCAAGGCTCAAAAGACAAACCCACCTCCCTAGAAAACACAAGTGAAAAAAACCTAAGGGTAATGCTGCTCAATGCCAGAAGTCTAAACCTCAAGATGCATGCTCTCGAAGCCCTCCTCACTATGGAGAACATCGATGTCTGTGCAGTGACTGAAACCTGGTTCAAGGCTCCTGAGAGCACCCCAGCACTACCAGGTTTTACCTCATATCATGCTTTCCGGCCCCAAAACTTGGACCGAACCACAAAAGGAGGGGGAGTATCCATATTCATCAAAGATACTCACACCTCCAGGTTAATGGCAACGCACGAAGCATCGGAGACCATCCAGGTGCAACTAACCATAGGCAAAACTGGTCTACAGGTTGTAGCATGCTACAGGCCACCCTCTCAAACTCAGGAACCTCACTCAGCCTTCCTGAAGACACTGGAGAGTATGAATGTCTCACCAAATACCATCATATTGGGAGACTTCAACTACCCAAACATAGACTGGGAACATTACTCAAGCCCCAACACCCTAGCCCAAAGGTTCCTAGAATTCATAAACTCAAATGCAATGGAACAACTAGTCACCACTTCCACAAGAGGAGATAATATACTAGACCTGATCATCTCAAACATGGGGACAAAATGCTGCACACCGGAAGTATACCCCTCATTGGTGAGATTAGACCATAAATTAATCTCACTGGAAATCCACATCCCGCCCCCACCCCCTGCACAAAATACCACAGTGAAGAACTTCTCAAAAGCCGACTTCACACTTCTTAAGACTGAAGTGGTATCCTTCAAGGCCCCTGGGCCAGTGGAAGCCACAACCCAAACCGTTGAATCCTTTATAAATGCCTTCTATGGGCACCTTCAAGAATGCATGGATCATGCAATCCCTAATAAAACCAAGACCCATTCCCCCAAAGGCAGGCGCCCTGTCTGGTGGACCCCAGCCATTAACAAACTTTACAACAGGAGGAGGAAGCTACTACATGACAGAGCAAAATCCCTAAAAGGGAAGGCATCTCTGATCAGTACTAGCAAAAAACTACGATCACTCATAAAATCATCCAAGGCCAACTTTGAGAGAAAAATCACAAAAGGCACAAAAGACAATCACAAGGCCTTCTTTAGCTATGTTAGAAACCTGGGTGGAAACTCCCAGATATGCTCAGTTAGTCCAAAATGGCACAAAATACACTGAACCCACAGACATTGCCAACATTCTGGCAGACAGGTTCAGTGCAAATTTCTCCGCCCCCTCCCCCCCAAAAGGAGAAATATCTATCCCAGCAGAGTGTAGCCTCCCTAACATCTCAGATGCCCAGGTGAGAGCCGCCCTCTCCAAAGCTAAAAACACAGCATCAATGGGACCGAACGATGTCCCGGGCTACGTGCTACATGAACTCCAAGAGGAACTAAATCCGCACATAAGGCTGCTGTTTAATCTTAGCCTTACTACAGGATACGTACCCAAAGAATGGTGTACAGCAACAGTGGTCCCACTCCACAAAGGCAGTGCTTCTATGGACCCTGGAAATTACCGCCCCATAAGCTTGACGAGCCTGGTCTGCAAAGCTATGGAAAGGATCATTATGGAACTCATAAACAAAGACATTGGGGACCTACAGACATTGGATCCTACCCAATTTGGCTTTGTCAAGGGCAGATCCTGCCTTTTGAACTTGGTTGACTTTTTTGAAACAGTCACTAAGGCCATTGATGAGGGTAAGGCAGTTCACACAGCCTACCTTGACCTTGCAAAAGCCTTCGACACAATACCCCACTTGGGCATCATAGACAAACTCACCAGCTTAAATGTAAACCCATATGTCACAAGATGGGTTGCAAACTGGCTCAAGGACAGAACCCACAAGGTCAAAATTGCTGGAGCCATGTCAGACTCTAAGCCAGTCACAAGCGGTGTCCCACAGGGTTCAGTCCTGGGACCCCTCTTATTCGGCATTTATTTTTCCGAGGTGCAAGCAAACATAAGAGGATTGTGGCTGACAAAGTTCGCAGATGACTGCAAACTGGGTGCCATAATTGATACTCCAGCGGACACAAGCATCCTTCAGAGAGGCCTCATAGAAATGGATAATTGGTGCCAGAGCCATGGCCTTAAACTGAATGCCAAAAAATGTATAGTCATACCCTTTGGGAAAAACAAGGTACCCACAAATTACCACATAGGTGGTAATCCATTAAGTACGGAAGAGGTAATCAGGGACCTAGGGACCCAAGTTGACAGTAACCTCTCATTTGACACTCACATTGCCAAGGTGGTTGGGAAGACCTTCTATATTGCCCACCTTATCATGAAGGGATTCACATCCAGATCAAGAGAGGTCATTGTGCCACTGTACTCTTCTCTTATCAGGCCCATGATTGAGTACAATGCCCCATTTGGGATGTATCTTACCCGACACCTGCAGCAGTTGGAAAGACCCCAAAAGTTCCTCACCAAGAGGATAAAGGGTCTCAAACATATGTCATATGCTGCCCGGCTGAAGAAACTCCAGCTCTATTCAGTCGCATACCGCCTACTCAGAGGTGATCTATGCCTGACGTACAAGACCATGTCCAATCCGGAATTAATGGACATGCTCCACCTCAGAAAATCCAAATCCATCAGAGCCACGAGAGCAAGAGATTTGAACCTCAACACAGAAATAAATAGGACATGCTGGAGGGACAGATTCATAACCCAGAGGCTACCTACACTCTGGAACAGAATCCCAGTCCATGTTAGGCAGAGCCCCTCACTAGCTCTCTTCAAGAGAAATCTTGATGAGTGGATGGGAGATTGTAGGTTTACCCCGGGGGTCATCTCTGTGTCACTACTAGACAGAGGCACAGTAAACTAAACCCTAAATGGGCGTAGTATTCTCATCCCAAGGGGTGGTGAAAGCCACACACACTCTGGCTAGGCTTATAAATGCCCTAGGGCAGATAGCCTAGTACGAACCTATAAACCTATGAACCTATAAATAAAAAAATGTTATTGGCAGGGTGCAATTCCCCTTGTACCACTGCATGTGAGGGAAAGTCTCCCACACTCCCCAAACTTATATATACTAATTCCCCAGTTACACAGCAAGAGAGAAATTTATCCCAAAAGAACACACCTGTCTCATTCAAAGTAAATAAATCAGACCAGTTACAATAAGAAAGTTAAAACCCAGTCAAGTGGTCTTCAAGAAAATTCAGGACAGTCCCATCTTGAACATGCAGTAGAATATTCTAGAATTATCAAGCATCATAGCAAGCATGGAAAAACATATCTGTTAATCAAAATTCTCCTTATCTCCTCATAAGGTATCTGCATAGCAAGAACAAATTCCATCATTCAATGAGTGCCTAGGAACATGATGCTACAGACAATGGTTTCAGTGGCTGTCAGCCTGAAGGTAGGTGCACAGTCAGACAGACTGTCTTGCACCTGATGGGCTTTACTTGTTTCCCTGGTGAATTCAAGTATTAACAGAAAACAGAAATCTTTAAAGTCCAAAAAAAAAAAAAAAAAAAAAAGAAAGGAAGAAAATCAAAGCCAAAACATCAGAGGTGAAGGTGTCTTTGCTACACGGTAGAAGCCTCAACAATAAAATAAATGATTTAGAAGCTTTTCTCTGCTTAGATGATGTTAGTATATGTACTATTGCAGAAACTTTGTTTAAAGATCTAGAATCAGCATCACAATTCCAGTATATACCTCTTTTCATTGTGCAGATCTGATGGGATAGGTTACAGTGTGTCAGTGTTTTAAAATACCACCTAAAAGCCAAAGAAAACAACTCAGGACTCAAAATTGCTCTTACA
This sequence comes from Protopterus annectens, assembly GCF_019279795.1. NCBI lineage: Eukaryota > Metazoa > Chordata > Ceratodontiformes > Protopteridae > Protopterus > Protopterus annectens. The sequence continues at coordinate 1,737,122,392 of NC_056737.1, forward strand.
ATAATAAATACCATTAGTTTACATATCAATCTATACTTACAAGCCATAGCCAACTCTTTCAGTGACCCAGTTAAAAGCTATCAACATCCATGGAGTTTTACTAGCTACACACACACACACACACACACACACACACACACACACCCCTATGGACAATTTAAAAGGCTGCTAATCTGTCTACCACATCTGGAATGAGGAAGGAATCTGGAGCACCCAAACAAATTCACACAAATAGAGGGAGGGCATGCAAATTCCAAACAAATAGCATCCTAGCTCGGATCCCAACCAGAGAATCACTTGTGTGATGCAACAGTACTGAATACAATATTAAAATTACCTGTCATCCATTGTAGTTGATTGCCAGAGAATAGCATATTTAAGTCAACCTTGAAAGAAGATATCTAACTCATTGGGATTCACAAGCCCAACAAGTTACAACATAGACAAATATAAATAAAAAAAGTGGATGCCCTGTTTAGCAATTAACTTGTTCGAATTGATACTTAATGAACAAACATCTACTAGAGATAAGGCATTTTAGTCCTGACAGCTCCAAGTTCTGTCTGTGTTTACCTTCTAAAATTCACACAGCTAGTTAGTTATGCCTGTAGTTTTGAAAGGGACCACTCAAAGCAACACACACACACACACACACACACACATATATATATATATATATATATATATATATATATATATATATATGGGTATATTCTTTACATCAAAATCATGTACATCAATAAGCAACTATGTATGCACCAAGAAACTGCCTCAGTGCAAAAAAATAAATAAAACATTATTTTTGCAAGGAGACAAGCCCCCTTCACCCCCACAATCCCTGCTAATTATATATACTAACTCAGAGATTGCCCAAACATGGGATAAGGGTATATTCTCCAATCAAGGGAAATTCTGGATCTTGGACACTTGTCAACCAGCTGTTTAGGCAATCATAAATGGCAGACTAAACAGCTGTCGACCAAATACACACTTGACCAATGGGATAGAACACATATGTGTGTATGTGTATATGTGTGTGTCTGTGTGTGGGGGGGGCACACACACACACACCTATCGATAGATAGATAGATAGATAGATAGATAGATAGATAGATAGATAGATAGATAGATAGCAGAAGGTATTCTGTTTTCTAAGGTAAATTGCCGGATAATGTCTGTAACTGTTGTTAATGTTTCATGACATCTGACTATACACCTCAGCCTCTTAGTAAGCTAAAAATAATGTGATGACAAAGACACAAATGCAGGAACAGATTTTAAATAATATTTTTATAAATTTAGAAAGTGATAGAATAACAGGTTTGCATAGTCATGCATTTTCTGATGGATATGCAGTCCGAAACTCTATCTCTCATTATTTAATGAGGTCAGTCTTGGCAGGAAAAGCAAATTTTTAAGAGGAGCGGACCAAAAATCTGGATATTCTGTTAAATTCTGTACATCTGAGAGGTATGCATCTGATTCCAGTCTGCCAGCTTCTTTTGTAATGCATCTACTTTTTTGTGATGGACACATGGTTTGTTTAGTGATCTAGCTCTTATTCAATAACCATTTGTTCTATTTTCATATCATTTCCATCCCAGTAATTTAATTTTACTCTTCTACCTCTTCTGTATGTTACACCTGATGTTCTTCATATTAGATTGCATTTCAACAACAGTGATCACATGTTGGTACCTAGATTTGCTTTCTCCAGCTATATAATCCCTGCTGAAATAATCTTATAGTTTACTTGAATAAAACATATATTTTTTTGTTTAATTTTATAATTTACTTGAATAAAATATTCTTTCTTTTTGTTTTAACCTGTATGTGTTCTGTATTCTAGTGTAAAAGGACACCTTTTTTTCAAGAGGGGAATATTTATTTCTCTCAGTCTCCCGTATAGAATGGGCTCCTTTTTCTGCACCAAGGCCTACTGAGTTACCAAAGATGGTCAAACAAACAAGTAAAATAATGCTGGTAGTTAGCACAGGAGACTAAAAGTCTGGCCTGTTAAAGAACTGCTTCCTGTGTCAAGAGTACAGGGTCTGAATCTTTCCTGCTTCATTTGCCTACTGTGTTACCTTGGGTAAGTCATTTCACCAGACAGTGAGTGCTTTGTGGCAATTGGGAATTTGAGCTAGGCTCCTAATGGTCTCTAGAGTACATGTCTGTTAACTACCTATGAACCTATAAGCACAGGATTAAATAATTACAATTACAGACAGGCTAGATTGTCCATGTAATTCATATGAATGTGCACTATTGCATTTTCTAGAGGAGGGCTGTATTCCAAAGACAGTGACATTTGGGAACAGGAGAAGGCTGTACCTATCTACAAAATACTGGAAAGCTCCTACAGTCAAATGTAAGAAAGAGTGTGGGAGCACACACCCAGTGAAAACATTAACTGCCCTAGAGCCTTAGCACTAGGCACAGGCAGAAAAAAAGTCTGATAGTTAGCATAGCCTTATTTGCATATGTGACCTTCCTGTATCCTTGGAAAAAGGTTTACTATGTGGAGGTGAAACTGGCATCACTACGCATAAACCACACTAAATGGTAGCTTGGTGCCAAAACAATGGGGATTTTATCAGTTAATTATTTAACTGTGTGCTAAAAGTGCTCATTTTTAAATCTGTAAAGATATATGAACTTTCTTATAGACAGCAATAATGTTTCTGGAAATATTCATAGTATTTTAGTCTTTGCCCATCCATCCAGCCACAACCAACTTTTTCCCATTTTTGCACAAGGATGGGGTGTCATTTCAACAGTGACTATCATCTAGAGTCAAGTTTTATACCACTGGGTGGCTTGTCTTGCCTCAGTAGTTCTTCCACACCACATACTCACATCTGTGGCCAATTTAGAGTGTCCAATCCACCTGCTATATGTCTTTGAAATGTGGGAGGAAACACACAGAAACACAAAGAGGACATCCACACAGACGGTACTCCAGCCAAGAATCAAACCAGGGAATCTCTTGCTGTGAGACAACGCTATCTGCTGTGCCACTCTTTTGCTTTTAAAAGGTACCCAGTCAGCTCTATTATATTTTTGGAGTAGAAGTAAGCAAAGTGTATGGTCGAGTCTCTTCCCTTCCTGAAATATACTTTTTCTACAATTTTATTTTACTCTCAGACTAATTTTAGTAGCCGATCCTACCAAAGTGGACATAAAAATGAAGCATGCTACCCCCACGAACTAAAAAAAAGAAAGAAAATAAAATCATAAAAGTCTTGGCATTTGCATATTTATAAAATACACACTTAATCCAGTTTCAAAACAATGTTGCCAGTTGTGCAGTTCTCCAGCATAAATCAGCTACATTGTTGTATGCTAGTACAGAAAATAGGGCTTCTTTTGTGTATTGCAGACTTTGTATCTCAATGGATGCTCTGTTTTCACACAAGAAACTTTGTATCTGACGTATATTACTCTGAAATCTATCAAGCAAATAATTTTGCATTAAAGAAACATATTATCCAAGCAGGGCAGCTTTGTAAATAAGAATACATATTTATTAAATTAAAGACAGTATTGTCATTACTATGGACTAAACATGCTGTCCACATTATACCCTCATCTACACTGGGTTTGTTACATGAGATCATTAAAAGGAAGAGTATAAAGATTTCCAAATATTGCTTAAATATATATATATTTTGCACATGTGATAACATGGATTTATCATATTAAATCAGATTTTGATGAAAATACAATGCATTTTATGCTCTTTCTCTGCATTTCTTACCCAATAATATCATGACTGCCCTCAATCTGCACAGTATGTTTATGTGACCTAGTAATTAAAGAAATGCAAAACATGGGGAGAGAAAAAGAGGAAAGAAGGGGGATATGTACAGTGTATCCCAGATTTTATACTTTATTTCTGATACTCTGTCATAAACTGATAATGTTGAAACATGGAGACAGATGTATTGCAGACTGTTAAAGTTATAAACCAGGATTTCTTTTCTATGGCAGTCATCAATGTTTTCACCTAAAACTGACAACAGAACTGTTTATTCTCAGTAGGCCACAGATATAACAGCTATGATGCTTTGTGTCTAGAATAAGGTTTCGGTACACACACACACACACACACACACACACACACACACACACACACACAAATAGATAAGTAACGCAGCATTATCTTTGCTAAATCCGTCTTCTAATTCAAAAATCTTAATGGCTTGTTCCATGATGCAGTGACAGGCTTAGATGGAGTTAATGGTGTCTAGAATTCCCCATGATGGACACAACAGAACATTTTAATTGTAAAATTGCAGATTTGCAGATGCAGTTGCTGCTTTGCTATGAGCACTTCTGCATTTCCCCCCTGCCTATCAAGTGAGGAGGGTGCCATCCCTTTGCTTACATGGCTAAGCATCTCATCTCTGCTAGTAGTGTTATGACTTCATAGGTGATTACTAGGCTAACAACTTCAGGGGGTCATTTTAAGTACCATGATTCCAAAGGTGAGAATCAAACCCTATATCTGGTGCCTTTATGGTGAACATTTAAGCCATTATGCCAACTGACAGCACTGCTAGGAATTTGGAAGTGCATTACAATGCTATTATACTGTGCTATTTAAACTGGGAAGTGCAGTAGAGAAACACAGGAGTTGGACAACAGGTAACAGATGACAGAGCTAAGTGGACAGCTGCTGGACACTATTGTGCATACTTCATCCATGATCTGGCAATCATTTTGCTTCAACATATAAGTAACCTTCTGGGATTTGTATTACAGTACCATCAAAGACAATAAAGAAATTATGCTTACCAAGCAATGGTAAAATTGCCCCTTAAGTAAAACCTGTAAAAGCAAGTAAGTGTTATGAAAGAAGTTCTTGATTTTGTAAATCACAAATAAATACAAAAATGAGTGCCACAACCCCTTCCTTTAATCCCCTACAACATACACAAAGAGATAATCAGCTGTGAGGTCACTACACAAGGAAGAAACAATTCCCCAACTGATGCCTTTGTATCCATGTGCACAGAGACATGTGCATTTGTGTGTATATGTATATATATATATATATATATATATATATATATATATATATATATATATATATATATATATATATATATATATATATATATATATATATATATATATATATATATATATATATATATATATATACACACACACACACACACACACACACACACACACACACACACACACATACACACACACACACACACACACACATGCAAACGCACACACATTTTCTATGTTTTATCTTCAAAAATAAATCTTAAACTTCAAACTTTGTCTTGCTGAAATTTCAGTAAAAACAAGACCGTAAATCCAAGTATTGGACTAAAGCATTGTACCACAGCAAAAACCATTCTAGTGCAGCAATGTGCCCCTGCCTTTGTTGTAATAATGATGTATATAACTGAGACTCCTACACCCTGCTAGGCTTCCATTAGTGCCCTCTCTTCATATTTTGGTTAGCTATAACACATTTGAGCTTCTGTCTTGCACATTGTGAAAACAACTGAAATTAAATACCCCTAACATTATATTAAATTAGTCATTGTCTTACAGCAGATGTATTGAAAATATGTGGGAAATGTAGGTTATGTAGGCTTGACAGAGTGAACAACTTGGGAATGTCAAAAAAATGAATCTGCTTAAGGATGAGAGATGATCCATGCATGCAGGACTGCAGATAGAATAGTAAGAGTAGGGGAAATAAGCAAATGTAGCTGAAAAAGACTGCTAACTCAGTAATAATAATAATAATAATAATAATAATAATAATAATAATGCATAAGGCAAGAAAACAATGATGGTAATAACTGATGACATCTTGACAGGATTATCCCAGTACAATGCTGCCCTTATTAACCTTGACTGAATACTTAGACTTTATTTCTTGAACTGTAACTGTCTGACCAGTTATAAACTACAGAATCAAGGTTAATTCTTTATCATAGAGTCACTGGGATTCACCTGGTCAACAAAATACAATAAATGATATTAGGAGGAGTCAAGGGGCCGTATTTGGATTGGAAGTATTTTGTGCAGGGTCATATTAACAAATCACAGAAAGGCTTGGCTTTTAGATGAGCCCTGTTTGACTTTGGTGAAAGTGTTCAGTGGAACTGTTTTAATGCTTGTTGTTAAACCTTGACAACAGAAACCTAGATGATTTGATATGTCCACAGCCATCTCCATTTGTCTCCCTTTTCAGTGCCTGCTTCCTCGAGGTTCTGTTCCACATCTATTACATGAGCTTCTTCATTAATTCTCACCTTCTGTCTGCAGGATCTAACTTATTTTTATACATCACTCATGACGATAATGTACCACAGTAACCTACACTTCACTAATCCCATGTGAAATGCACAAGACTGGTAAGTCCTGGTTCTGATCGGATAAATATTGAATTCAAAAAGTAACCAAAAAGGATTTATAACATTCAAATCCTCTGTTGCTGTGGGTCCTATGAGGTTCCTGTCATTTTAAGACTGATTTATGTTGGTAATATGCTGTTTCATCACTTCATGAACTACAGAGCCGTTAACAACAGGCAAATTTCTAGCATTATCTGCATATTTTAGCAAATCAACACCCAATTCTGAAATGCTGTTAATAGTTGGCCTCAAGATCAGTCTTTGAAGTACAGCTTGAAAAATTCTTATTGGGCCAGATTCTCAGAGATGCTAGTGGCATGTACATTTCTAGCATTATCTGCATAATTAACAAACCAACAGCTGTTTCTAAGATACTATTAATATGTAAAGAATGTCTGTACCAAAGATCGGTCTTTTGAGTATAGCTTGAAATAATGCATCTTCTTAACAGCTTCTCCAGTTTATTGAATAATTAAGTGCACTAAAATTTTCATAACGTATTGTTCTTAGTATTATTGTTCAATGTATTAACACTTTTGCAAAATCAGAGTACTTAAGTTGTACCAGTAAATCATATTTACAGTTGTCTCATGCATTCAAAAAACTGAAAGGATCAAAACATGTGATCCATTTAGAATGAAGTCATATTGCCGACAGTTGGATTTTATGTTCTGTGGAGACTGTTTAAGTAGAATCCAGGATTTCACTGTTTTTATTTTTTTCTGTGCCAAATATCACACTTGGAGAATGACACTTCTTCAATTTATTAAATTCTCCCAAAGATAAAACTGGAACACCATCTGATTTATGCAATCAATCACGTGCTGTTTTTCTTTAACATAACTGCTAATTTTTATGTTACCGCTGACTGTGCTAATGATGATGTAATCTCCTTGTAAGCAAGCAATACAGCTTGACAGGTTGTGTGTTACTGTGTAAAGAATACACACGCAGGGGTGACACCACAGGTGGAAGGCCTCTACACCCCCTGGAACAGTGTTATTTACATAGTAAGACATATCCTGGAAAGCATGATTGCTTGTACAGAATGGGTTATTTGTTAATTTTATTATTATTATTATTATTACATATATTTTTATATTTTTGATGTAAAATAGTTCCTCCACCTAATGTTTCAAACCTACAGTTATATATGTAATTTTTGATGGAGGAAGTATTTTGCATGTAAAATATAATTTATGTAAGTATTTAATGACTACAAACAAACACACTGAGGAGTAAAGTCAGTCAATATGCAAGACATTAGGAGTTCCATAATTCTGTGCTAATGAACTTCCTGTTGCTGTCAGTGCTCTCTCTTGCATGCTTTCACACATGCAGGCACAGACATGCATACACACCCAGTCACACACATACATACGGGTGCACACAAACATGCTGACATGCTTTCTTTTTTTATTTACTTTTTATCTTTATTTTGTGCTCACTAAACAGCAAAGCACTGTTTAGTAAGTGCTAAAAAGATGGATGTTTGTTTTTTACTGTCCAAGTGTACAGCAGCTTAATGTGTTGCTTTGAAGTGCTAGACTTGTTTTTCAGTGACCATTACCTGTACATTAATACCCTGCTGTAGAATGTTCATTCTGCGATCAGGATGGTGATGTACAGGCCACCCATTCTCTAAACACAATTGTAGATTCTATCTGGGGATATAGTTTTATGCTGTAATGTCAGGGGGTGGTGGCAGTGTGGTTATAGGCTCAGTAAATGTTAACTGAGACTCACTGAGATAAGGACCACCAGGTTCATTAAACAAATTCTGTTTTCTAGCTGAAAGTGCGTCTTAACGGTGAAGCATCAGTAAGGTCTAGGAAATGGTTTGAGGGTTACTTGTGAGTGTAATTTTATTTATGTATGTCTATGCTTGTGTGTTTATATGTGAGACTGGGTGCATCTGTAGTTCTCTCAACAGTCCAAATCCATTATAAAGTGGGGCTATGTTCCTTTCGCCTGAGGTACAGTCTCAGAGTTGATGATATTAAACAATGGAGTGCGACAGCCACATTTATATGCATGAGGATGTGGTAAGGCTTTACTGATCATAGAAAATGCATTTTTTGTACTGATCATCAAAAATAATCTCTACTAATTTCATTCATTCTCTGATTACCCACTATGTCTAATTTGGAGTCAGAGGGAAGCTAAAGCCTTTGCTGGCATTCACTGGGGACAATCGTGCAAGACAGAAAAGCCAGTCCTAGACAAGTAACCAGTCTACTGTATGATATACGTACGCACTTTCTAACACATAGCACACATACCTATAAGTAACTCCGAGGACTGCCACCTACAGAATATCTTTCAGTCAGACTATTTTAGTCCATTTTATTCCATGATCAATGGATTTTGTCTGAGTTCTCTCAATTACCATTCATTTTCATTTTTGCATTATGGCTCTAGGCCTGCTGACTCTTTGTGCTTAATTAGTTACATAACAATACTTAATGTATGATTACCCTGATTATGCACCAAAAGCAAGGAAAAGATAAAGTTGTAAAGCACATCCCTAGCACAGGACCTTATCTTAACAATGCTTAGGGATACTTAATAAAAGCTTGTTAAGTACACCTAAAGTGTTGTTAAGATCAGGTCTTGCCCAAGTAAGTAACAGCAGACAGTGCCAGCCAACAAAGAACAGCAGTAAAAGGAAAAACAGTTTTTAGAAGCTGTTAATTGTTTTGCTCTGCTATACTTACTAGCAAAGCATGTAGCAGAACAAAGTATCTAGCAGCTAATAAAGCCATTAGTTCTTCTGAATTAGGTTTTGTTTCTGCCTTTGTGTTTGACAGCCCAAAGTGCTTTACTGGCTTTCAAAGAGTTTGAAAGCTGGTAAAACACTTTGCGTTCCTACAAGTTTCCTTCTTTTTATACCTCCCACTACATGGGGCAGATAAAGTTTCATTTACTACAAAGAATTATGATCAGCTCTAGTTCTCATCATCGATGCTAAGATTCACCTCTTGAGCTTCGCTCTTAAGGTGAATTTCTTGGCACCTGTGTCCCAAGCATATAATAAGCTGGCTATGTTTTTCAGCAAATCATAATCCGCTGTGTTGTTTTTAGTGGTTATCAGTCAAGCCTTCTTGTATGATGTATTGCAGATAGACTCCCATGCCATGCATAACCTTCAGGTAAACTATTTTAACTTTTACACTAAAAAAACAAACACTTATTCATTAACCTGAATTTTGGTGATGGAGGATTTTGTGAGCAAAGATAAGTTGATTAAAGTGCAGTAGCTGTGGAAGTTCCAGTCAATTAAGTTGTTTAAGTGGTGTGCAGAGATGGGATCTATATGAAGCACCAGTTGCAAATCTGGCTATCTTATTATATTAAGATTCAAGTTTGGCAAGGTCAGTTTTACAGAGGTTGGTAAGTACTGGGGAAGCATATAAGAGAGTGGATAGGAGGTGCATTTGGGCAATAGTGGATTTAGTATTATTGGTTAGGAATTTATTGTTCCTATACAGGAGACCAAGTTTATTGTGGACTTTTTTAATGGTTTGGGCAATATGTATATCAAACTTCAGATTGTTGTCTATTTAAACACCTAGCAGTTTAGTGTGGCTTGAGGTAATGGTAGTTTTGTTTTTGGATAGGATGCTGAAAGGTGGGGAGGGAGTTTGGTCTTTGGTGGAGGGGGGTTTGCCTGGATGGAAGAGAAGTTTTGTTTTGTTTGGGTTAAGGATGAGGTGGGACTTAGTGAGCCAGTTTTCAGCCAGTAGGAAAGATTCTTAGGTATATTTGTGGAGTGTTTGAAGAGAGGAGGCTGAGCATATAAGGGATGAATATTCAGCATATTGGACTATGGTGGAATGAGGTGCGGAGGTATGGAGTTGATTGGCAAAGACAAAGAAAAGTAAGGGCCCCAGGATGGAAACTTGGGGAACTCCTATGCTAACTGGAAGAAGGGGGATATTTGTTGCTGCCATAGGATGGCTTGTTGACATCCTGCAAGGTAATTTTGGAACCAGGAGATGGATGAGGTACAGAGTTTTAGGGAGGAGGGGATGTTGATTAATTTTGGGTGGTTGACCATGTCAAAGGCCTTAGATAGGTCAAGGAAGATGGAAGATACATATTGCCCATTGTTCCTATAATGGTTGACTGTGTTTATTATGGACATTAGGGCTGTGGTGGTGTTATGAGAGTGGCAAAAGCCATGCTGTGCATCTGTTAGCAATTTTTTCTTTGTGAAGGTAATCTGTGAGTTGGGAATGGATGACTCTTTCGAGAATTTTAGACAGAGGGGATAAGATGTCAATGCAGCAATAGTTAGCTAACTCATTGGAATTACCTCCTTTGTGTAGGGGTATAATGTGAGAAATTTACCAAATAGTGGGGATCAGGCTCTCAGTGACTGATCTATTTATGAGAATGGCTAATGGGTAGGCTATTCCTTCTACTGCAATTTGAAGGAAATCAGCAGGGAGATTGGCTGCTAGGGTAGTTGGTTTAAGCCTTTTGAGTAGTTTATTGATTGTGTTAACAGAGACTGGAATGAAAACAGGTTGGTAGAGGTTTGAGTGTGGGTGGCATTTTGGTGTGAGACGTGTGGAGTCATTGGTAGAGGACATAGAGTTTGCAAGGTCTTGGATTGATTCTGTAAAGTAGGTATTAAACTAGGTTGCTACACAGTCTGTGTTGTTGGGAGTTGATGGAGTGGGAGTAGCTGCTTTCCCTGGGTGTAATATGTTGTTTACTGCACCCCAGAATTTTTGTGGATTGTTTTGGTGTTTTATTTGAATATTTCGGTAGTAGTTGGCTTTATTCCATTTAACTAGTTTTTTGGCTTTGTTACCTAATTCAAGGTATGTTTGCCTTGTTAAGAGGGATCTATTTTTATGATATTGTACCCAGACCTTATCTTGGGCCTTAAGTAGAGATCTACATTCTTTACTTAGCCAGGGAGCATAGTTTGATTTGACTCTAATGATTCTGGGTGGTGCATGGTGGTTGAGGATGTTTAAGAAGGTGGAGTTGAAGGACTCCACTGCTACATCTAAAGGTAGCTGTTTGAGAGTTTCCCACCTGTAGCTTTTTAGGGAGGCAATGAAATTGTTGGCATTGAAATTCTTTTTATCTCTAATTTGACGGTACATGGTTTGGTGGATATGATGAGTTTTAGCATAGAGGAGAAAGGTTGGCTGGTAGTCACTTAGGTTGTATGGGAGACAACCTGAGTGTGACATTTGGGTTGGATTGTTGACTAAAGTCCAGTCTAATATGAACTTTTGACAAGAAGTTTTATCTATCCTAGTGGGAGATGTGAATAGTTGGGTAAACCCATGTAGGTTAATATCAGATGTTGGATTAGAGGTGGAGCATGTTAGCCAGTCAATGTTGAAACTGCCTACAAAGATTGTCTCTTCAGGAAGGGAATTAGATGCCCAGTGTAGTATGCACTCGAGTATGGGATTATTGCTCCCTGGTGGAATGTATCCACCTAGGATGTTTATACTTTTATTGGGGTTGATGTTTAGCCTAGCAAGTATTATTTCTGCATTTTCTAAGTCAGGGAGTTTTATGTCTAAGAGATCAAGTGATAGGTGATTATTAAATAGGACTGCTACGCCACTTCCTTTCTTACTTAACCTGTCCTTATGTAGTATGCTGTAACCTGGCACAGTGATTTCATTACTGTTAATGTTAGGTTTAAGCCACATTTCTGTTAATATTACAATGTCAGGGGAATAGAGGGATAGCATGGCATGTAGGTCATGGACTTTGTTAGCGATACTCCTTGTGTTAAGAAAAACCAAAACTAGAAGCAAAACCAAACCACGAATGCAAACCACTTGGCACCACAGGACCCGGAAGCAGGTACACAAAGGCTTTCAAAATAAGCAGTAGAAGAAATCAATCAGCTGCTAGGTCTCCAATAAGATCCTTTAATATGACAAGGCAAAGTTAAAATCACAGTCTCTTCCAAGCGCTTTCACTCGACCACTTGCGAGCTTTTTCAAGGCAAAAAACATGAACTGGAAGTTCATTCACATTAAATACTTCCACAGTCATCACATGACTTCCTGTGGATCTTTCCCAAAAGAAAAATCACCATATAAGGCAAATTCTAAAATACATTCTTATTGTCATTAAAAATGATTCATTTTGTAAAAATGTCTTGGCAACTGAATAATCATGTTAAACATAACATTAAATCAAAATGTTACAATGTACCAAGAACATTCTGCAGAGTGTTTTTGTAATCACAAATAAATGCAGTAACCCCTTTTGAACATCAGGGGTAAAATCAAGATTCCAAATTAAAATCTAGGGCTACTTAGTAGCATTGTAAAAACATTTCTTTTCTAAGTTTCAAATGGGTACTTAACCTTCAGTGTGTCTTATTCTAAAATCTTATGAATGCAAAAGTGAATAAAAAAATAAAATAAAAAAATATATAAAAATATATAGTGTAGTAATATAACAGATGTCATGTTATGCTGAATTGTATTATAAACGGGCTTGCCTCAATTTCAGAACACTAATAATGCTAAGAGTGTCGTTCAGACCTGGGTGTCTAGTAGCGTCTAAGCGGAGCTGCCAAAATAGCTCACGGTATTCTAAATTGGACTCCCAACTACCCCTCTTATATCTGGTTGTACCTGTTCCAACACCATAAACTTTATTTCCATGTCCATACATGTCAAAGAGTGTTTGTAGAAGGCATTACTTTCCTTCCTTGCACTGATGTCATTGAAGTGTTCATAAACTCTTCTCCTAAACACCCTTTCAGTTTTCCCAATGTAAAAACCATGGCAGGTAACACAGCATCCAAGGTAGACTACCCCCTTAGATCCACAGTTAAAATGTTTGTTGGAGTAGAACCTGAATCTTCTCGAGGGGAGGTAGTAGGACCCCGAATTCAGCATAGCATGGCATTGCTTACACATCCCACAGGGATAAGTGCCTGGTTTCTTTCTATTCTGATTGTGTGGATCCTCCAACCTAATTTCTAACAGTTCTTTCAAATTCTTGCCCCTTTTCCTGACAAAAGAGGGAAAGCTGGGCATAGAATTCTTCAGATCTTCCTGTAGTCTGAGAATGGGCCAATATTTTTTGATAGTCTTCTCAATCTGATCTGAGTTGTTGTAATAGGTGTGTAGAAAGCTAGTTTTAGACTTTGAAGTGTCTTTTGAAGGGTTTGGGGAGATCTCGTTGACCCCCACCCCCAATAAAGGGGGATACTTATTTGATCTCTTCTCAGAAATTTCTACAACCAGTGCTTCTACCAAAGCTTCCGGATATTGTTTTTCTTTAAAAAATCCCCTTAAAATAGAAACTTCCTCTTTGAAAAGTTTGTCAGTGCTGGACATTCGTGAAGCTCTAATGAGTTGACCTTTTACTATCGCCTTTTTTTGATATAAGGGATGTCCACTGTGGTAATTTAAGTATGCGTTCGAAAAAGTGCTTTTCCTGTAAATTTTGGACTGAAAGCACATGTTCGGATAGTCCTTAACCAGTGAAATGTCTAAATAGTCAAGTTGGTGTTTGCTGATCTTGTGAGTGAATCTAAAAAATGTGGTCGTCGTGTTAATACCTACCTAATTCAAGGTATGTTTGCCTTGTTAAGAGGGATCTATTTTTATGATATTGTACCCAGACCTTATCTTGGGCCTTAAGTAGAGATCTACATTCTTTACTTAGCCAGGGAGCATAGTTTGATTTGACTCTAATGATTCTGGGTGGTGCATGGTGTTTGAGGATGTTTAAGAAGGTGGAGTTGAAGGACTCCACTGCTACATCTAAAGGTAGCTGTTGGAGAGTTTCCCACCTGTAGCTTTTTAGGGAGGCAATGAAATTGTTGGCATTGAAATTCTTTTTATCTCTAATTTGACGGTACATGGTTTGGTGGATATGATGAGTTTTAGCATGGAGGAGAAAGGTTGGCTGGTGGTCACTTAGGTTGTATGGGAGACAACCTGAGTGTGACATTTGGGTTGGATTGTTGACTAAAGTCCAGTCTAATATGAACTTTTGACAAGAAGTTTTATCTATCCTAGTGGGAGATGTGATTAGTTGGGTAAACCCATGTAGGTTAATATCAGATGTTGGATTAGAGGTGGAGCATGTTAGCCAGTCAATGTTGAAACTGCCTACAAAGATTGTCTCTTCAGGAAGGGAATTAGATGCCCAGTGTAGTATGCACTCGAGTATGGGATTATTGCTCCCTGGTGGAATGTATCCACCTAGGATGTTTATACTTTTATTGGGGTTGATGTTTAGCCTAGCAAGTATTATTTCTGCATTTTCTAAGTCAGGGAGTTTTATGTCTAAGAGATCAAGTGATAGGTGATTATTAAATAGGACTGCTACGCCACTTCCTTTCTTACTTAACCTGTCCTTATGTAGTATGCTGTAACCTGGCACAGTGATTTCATTACTGTTAATGTTAGGTTTAAGCCACATTTCTGTTAATATTACAATGTCAGGGGAATAGAGGGATAGCATGGCATGTAGGTCATGGACTTTGTTAGTGATACTCCTTGTGTTAATATTTAGAAGGAGAAGGGAATACTTGTGTCTTTTCAGAAGGACATCAGGAGTGAAAGAAGTGGAGCTATGTGGAGCATTGATTTGGAGGGTGGGGGCTGGATATATCCCCAGAGCAGATTAGTTGGACAGTTAGATGTAATAGTAGTTTGGAGAGCTTATTATAGAGTCTGATATATATATATATATATATATATATATATATATATATATATATATATGGTAGGAACTGGCTAATAGTGGAGGTAGTAGTTTGAATCTGTGGTGGACTATATAGGTGGTATTGAAGAGAGTAGAGGATATGGCAGAGTATGATGGTTTACTGGGGTTGGGAAAAATGAGGTTTGCCATGAAGGGGGAGTGCAGGGTAGTAGTAGGGTGGTACTGGAGTAGAGAGAATGGAGGGTGTTACTGAAGGAGAGACAATAAAGGGATATACAAAGTATACTGGTGGAGATGTAGAGAGCTACAGATGTTAGTGTTTTGCTTGGCTTGTGTGGTAGTGACATAATGTTTGAGCTGTATGCAGGTTCAGTGTTGAGAGTGTGGAATGGAGAAAGGGTGAATGATGTGTGGAGTGGGTAGGTGAAGAGGAAATGGGGTGGTTAGACTGGAAGTAGTGGTAGGAGTTGTATATTGAAAAAAATATTTAAGATTGGTTGTTTGTTGGTGTGGGTATGGTTGAAGATAGGTATAGGTTTACAGGAGGTGGGGGTAGGTGGAAATTGGGGGTAGGGTAGGAGGGTGGAGTGAGCCTGAGCAGAGGGAGGGAGAACAGAGTGGGTAAGAGCCTCTGGGAGCAGTGTCATGCAGAAAACCCAATCTGTCAGGTTTGTTGCTAAGTGTTCTTTTATTTTATTTTATTTTCTTCTTATTATTTTTATTTTTTGTTTTATTTTGTGTTTATAGTTTATTGTTGGCCAGATAACAGGAGCCCTTCAAGGACTGTGACTGATGAATAAAGGCTTAAGCCACAGTCTAGCTGTAGCTATAATATTAATATGCTACCATGCCTTGTGTATAGTTTCAGAGAACCTAATGTTGACCAATGCTTAACAGCAGCATCATGCAAACATTAAGACTAACAGGTTCTGAAACAGAACATTTCATTTAAACAACTTAATGCAGGTTTAGGAGGGAGATAGCAGAGATTGTGGGCTGGGGCAGAGCTACTTAGATAAATTCCAGGTTAGTTCAAGTGCTGGGGAGGGGACTATACCTTGCTGCCGTCTGGACCTTGCTATGGTTCCTTACAAGTATCAAACTTCCACTATTAAAGTAAACTAAGCCATTAAGGCACAACAGCAGTTAAGGACCTACACAGTAATTCTTTCCAGGGCAGGGAAAACACCGCAGTTCTCCTTTTCAAGTTGTTTCACCTGTACGGAAGGGATTTCTGTGGTGTTGCCCTGGACTGTGTTTGCTTGCAGCGAGACACAACTGATCACGTATAGTGGATATTTATGAGGGGACATGAGAATAGCTAAGAAGGATACAAAGTTCAGTGAGTTGAGTTAGAGAGTGTGGGAACAGGAAGGTTAGAATGTCAGCATAACATTTCAGTTAGCATTTGTACACATCTATTACAGCATATTCAATATTGACATACTTACGCAATTTTCAAAGTTAGGACCAGTAAAATTGGCTAATAAAATTGCAGTAAATAGCAGTGGTGACCAGATAAAAGCAACGGTAACATGGAGAGGTATATTATGACTAGAGTGACATAGTTGTAAAAAACTACACCACATAACAATTCGCAGCTATAAAAATACACAGTAAAAACATGCGCCCTTCACCGCAAAACTGTAGCTGTACAATTAGTTACACAGGTGTTTCACACTATGGTACGCGCACCCACACATATATTTAAGAACAGCACTATACTGAACAGTGTAATGGCTGCTACTGTCATCAGGTGATAGAAAAATACTGTTGCTAAAGTAAGCATGATATTTACACTCCCTTAGACATGGTTTTGTACAGAACACAGGTTATAAACACTTACAGTAGAGTGTGTGAGTGTCGCAGGCTGGAGGCAGCAAGGGGAAATTTGAAAAATGGCGCACAGTGACTGCGTAGCTAATATTAATTCAGGTGGGTCAAAAGGGGGGTGGGGAGGAATGAGTGAGGAAAAAGTGCATGTGCAGAGCCTCTAGAAGCAGCATCACTCACAGAAACCAATCAGTCAGGTTTGTTGTTAAGTGTTCTTTTATTTTATTTTATTTTATTCTTTTTATTTTTGTTTTATTTTGTGTTTATAGTTTATTGTTGGCCAGATAACAGCAGCCCTTCAAGGTCTGTGACTAAAGAATAAAGGCTTAAGCTGCAGTCTAGCTGTAGCTATAATATTACTAAGCTACCATGCCTTGTGTATAGTTTCAGAGAACCTAATGTTGACCAATGCTTAACAGCAGTATCATGCAAACGTTCAGACTAACAGGTTCTGAAACAGTACATTTAAACAACTTAATGCAGGTTTATGAGGGAGATAGCAGAGATTGTGGGCTGGGGCAGAGCTACTTAGACAAATTCAAGGTTAGTTCAAGTGTTTGGGAGGGGACTATACCTTGCTGCCATCCGAACCTCGATATGATTCCTTACAAGCATCAAACTTCCACTGTTAAAGTAAACTAAGCTGTTAAGCACAGCAGCAGTTATGGACCTACACAGTAATTCTTTCCAAGGCAGGGAAAGCACCCAGAGTTCTACTTTTCAAGTTGTTTCACCTATACAGAAGGGCTTTCCATGGTGTTAGTCTGGGCTGTGTTTGCTTGCAGTGAGACAAAACTGATCACGTATGGTGGATATTTATGAGGGGGATGAGAATAACTGAGAAGGATACAAAGTTCAGTGAGTTGAGTTAGAGAGTGTGGGAACAGGAAGGTTAGAATGTCAGCATAACATTTCAATTAGCATTTATACACATCTATTACAGCATATTGAACACTGACATAATTAAGCAATTTGCAAAGTTAGGACCAGTAAAATTGGCTAATAAAATTGCAGTAAAAAGCAGTGGTGACCAGATAAAAGCAATGGTAACATGGAGAGGTATATTATGACTAGAGAGATATAGTGCAAGAAACTACACTACATAACACTTCACAACTATATATATATATATATATATACACAGTAAAAACATGTGTCCTTCACTGCAAAACTGTAGCTGTACAGCTTGTTACAAGGGTGTTTCACACTATGTTACGCACACCCACACATATATTTAAAAACAGCACTATATCGAACAGTGTAATGCCTGCTACTGTCATCAGGTGATAGAAGAATACTGTTGCTAAAGTAAGCATAATATTTACACTCCCTTAGACATGGTTTTGTACAGAACACAGGTTATAAACACTTACAGTAGAGTGTGTGAAAGCCGCGGGCTGGAGTCAGCAAGGGGAAGTCTGAAAAATGGCACCCGGTGACTGCATAGCTAATATTAATTCAGGTGGGTCAAAAGGGGGGTGGGGAGGAATGAATGGGGAAAAAGTGTGTGTGCAGGGCCTCTAGGAGCAGCGTTACTCACAGAAACCAATCAGTCAGGTTTGTTGTTAAGTATTCTTTTATTTTATTATTTTTGTTTTTTGTTTTATTTTGTGTTTATAGTTTATTGTTGGCCAGATAACAGGAGCCCTTCAAGGACTGTGACTGACGAATAAAGGCTTAAGCTGCAGTCTAGCTGTAGTTATAATATTAGTAAGTTACCATGCCTTGTGTATAGTTTCAGAGAACCTAATGTTGACCAATGCTTAACAGCAGTAGCATGCAAACGTTAAGACTAACAGGTTCTGAAACAGTACATTTAAACAACTTAATGCAGGTTTAGGAGGGAGATAACAGAGATTATGGGCTTGGGCAGAGCTACTTAGATAAATTACAGGTTAGTTCAAGTGTTTGGGTGGGGACTATACCTTCCTGTTGTCTGGACCTCGATATGGTTCCTTACAAGCATCAAAATTCCACTATTAAAGTAAACTAAGTCATTAAGGCACTATTAAAGTAAACTAAGTCATTAAGGCACAACAGCAGTTAAGGACCTACACAGTAATTCTTTCCAGGACATGGAAAGCACTGGAGTTCTCCTTTTAAAGTTGTTTCACCTGTACTGAAGGGCTTTCCATGGTGTTGTTCTGGACTGTGTTTGCTTGCAGCAAGACACAATTGATCACATACGGTAGATATTTATGAGGGGGGATGAGAATAGACAGTAATTCTTTCCAGGGCAGGAAAAGCACCGGAGTTCTCCTTTTCAAGTTGTTTCACCTGTATGAAAGGGCTTTCTGTGGTGTTGTTCTGGACTGTGTTTGCTTGCAGCAAGACACAATTGATCACATACGGTGTATATTTATGAGGGGGGATGAGAATAGACAGTAATTCTTTCCAGGGCAGGGAAAGCACCAGAGTTCTCCTTTTCAAGTTGTTTCACCTATATGGGAAGGGCTTTCTGTGGTGTTGTTTTGGACTGTGTTTACTTGCAGCGAGACCCTATGCCATAAATGTAGCTCAGATCCATAAATCGAGTGTTTCTGGTGCTGTTTTTCTTTTCGCATATGTGTAACAGATCCATTAGGGCTGGGTACATGGAAGCCTTGCAAAATCCCTTCTCAGCAGCCTTTAGGTAATCGGTGTAGGACATTGTATTCATGTCCTGAGTTCTCCTGGTTAGAAAACCTTGTGGGGGTTCCAGTTGTTACAAGTGTCTGGATAGATACATGCCAAAGGGGGCACTGTACTCAATGATAGATCTGATAAGGGCCGAGTAAAGTGGTACTATAACTTCTTTGTACATAGAATAATTTTTCTTACTATTTTAGCTACATGTTGGTCAAAGGCTAGATTGCTGTCTACATACGTTCCCAGATCCCTTACTACTGGGTCGATTCTTAGGGTATTGTATCGATGTAGCAATTAGCTTGGGTTGACATTTTCTGAAAGGGTATTATAATGCATTTTTTAGCATTGAGTTGTAGGCCTTGGCTTTAGCACCAATCATTTCTCTGTGTTAAGATGATGGTGTCTTGAGAAGAATCTATAGTAGCTCCAAATCTACAGTCATTTATGTACTTGGTGAGCCAGAAGCCTTGAACATTAGCCTTGACTTCCAAGACGTCCAAGACAGAGATGCCAAACAGGAGCAGGCTCAGCACAGAACCCTGGGGTATTACACTGATGACTGGTCTCTTGGTGGATATGGTCTCATTGATTCTGACTTCTTGGGTCCTGTCTGTAAGCCAGCCAACAATCCAGCAAGTTACTTAGGGATTTATGTCTAGCTGAGAGAACTTGTCAGCAATGCCTGAGTGGGGTAACGTGTCAAATGCCTTGGCCATGTTAAGACATGAATTCTGTGATCGATGACCTGATGATTTCTGTGCTTGCCATCATGTAAGGAATGAAGTGGTAACATCGCTGTACCCTTTTATCCTTCTAGATGGAGTTTCTGTTGGTCACTGGTCAATGTGTTGGTGTGGTGGGTTTGTTTATTGAAGCAGTTTCCAGCTACATGGCCATGTTTAAGGGTACAGCCATCAGTTCAAATGATTACCAGCTACCATGTTAGTTTCTGGAGTTAAGGGTAAGATGTTATATGGTGCTAAGATATGACAGTGCTGTTCTACATGCAAACTAGATTCTGGGGTAAAGGGCAAGATATTATATAGTGCTAGGTTATGGTAGTACTAAATGATGCACAAGCTAGCTGTTCTAAGCTTAATTCCATGCAATGCCACCTTATATAGAAATGTTACTGTCTAGGCATTTGCTACATATGGCACTACTAAGGGTCTATATCGCATCATTGAAAATGGATGATTTTGAACGGCCATAACAGCAAAAGTGTCATTCATTGAAACTGCTCTTGTAGGGAGCTGCACCCCCCACACCCCCTGCTGATTATATATACCAACTCCGAGGTTGCACTACAGTGAGGAAAGGGCAAATTTACTGATCCTCACTGTACTGCGATCCCACAAGGACAGTTTTGATGAATGGCACTTTTGATGTTATGGCCGTTCAGCATTATCAGTTTTCGATAATGTGATAGGAACCCCACTACTAACTGCCACTGCATAGTGGGCAGCTCTGCACAAACCCTCCTGACTTTTAGCAGAGAAAAAAGCTTGAAAAGAAACTCCTATGCTCTTTTGCCAATAAACAACCATACTTTGAGCTCCCTGGCATGCTTCCCAACTCAGAGGAACCAGATAATCACCTTCTTCCACAAGATGGACAGTCCTGGAATTTCTTAAATTAAAAGCACAGCAAAAATAGCTCCCAAGTGCAGATTTTGCACTAAACAACTACCAAGCAACTAAGTCTCAAGCTAATTCACCCTTCTGCAAGGCGATCTGGTGGCAAACAGAAATAGAAAAACCCAACAAATAGAGAAATGACAATTTCTGCCACAAAATTAAATAAATTCATCCTACATGCTCCTTATCAGATCAGACTTGAGTATGCCTCTGTAATGGCAGAAGAATATACTTAAGTTTATCAGCTGTGTGTTCAGGTTAAAGGAGATTCTTTATGACTGTATAAGAATTTGCTATTAGATTATTTACGGTCTTTCAGAAGAAAGTAGGATTTTTAGTATTGTTTTGTGGGAAGATTTTGTAGCAGTATTTTTTGGATGCATTAATAGCTCACTGATATTTACTTTATATGTGGATTTTTAGCATTGTGGAATGGTTTTATAGTAGTCATTTTAAGTTTGCTTGATGGGTCTTTGGCATTTACTTTGAACTGTTCTCTTTGTCTTACCTTTAGTTGTCATCCCTTCAGAAACAGATTTGATTATCCAAAGAAGTCTGCGTCTCTTCAGTGTGATTTAGCTCGGTGTCAAATTAAGTAGTTTATAAATTCACTATTAAAGGGTCTAAGTACTTCCATACCATCAGCTTGCAACACACTTGCCTGCTGGGAGTTACTTGTGTTGCCAAGTGCCCCAATTCTCACCATCCCATTTCCCACAAACTACCACTAAACTAACTAATCCTCCATGAAAGCTGACCTTAATTCTAAATAAAAAAAAAACTCCCAATCACTTCCTAAACCTAAAATCCCCCTCCCCTTCCTAACCCTAACCCCGATACTCTCTGCTTGCTTGCTAAACCTAAAATCCCCTCCCCACCCTAAATCTAATCTCCTGATCTCCCTAAACCTAAAATCTCCCTCTCCCCAACCCTAACCATGCACTAGTTCCTGATTTCTCCCTAAAGCGAAAATGCCTAATCGTAACCGTGTGCTATCTACCAGTCACTCCCTAAACCTAAAATTTCCCTCACTCCCCTAACTCTAACCCCATGCTAACTCTCAGTCACTCTATAATTCTAAAGTCCTCCTTTTCATTTCCCTTCCTTACTTACCAGTTTCATGACAACACATTGTTGGCTTCAGACCATTACAGCAGCTGCATTCCTGAATTCACGTTCGAGTTCGAGCAGCTGCTGAGTTAGGTGGGTGGACAGGAAAGCAGCCACTCAAGCCCCTGACTGTGAGTTAGTGGAATTCAAGACTGTGAGGTTCAAGAGCTGTAAGGGTCGCCTGTTGGGTCTACTACATGTGTTCGAGTACCATTAACTTGCAACACACTTCCCTGCTGCCACTTGCTTGTGGTAGCAGTGCCCTAACTCTCACTACCCAAGTTCCCTTGCACTTTGCACTACAACTAAGCTAACCCTAACCCTAACCCTAAAAAAGAACTCCCAATTGCTGCCTAAACCTGAAAAACCCTCTCCCTTACTCTAACATCGCACTAACTCCTGATCACTCCCTAAACCTAAAATCCATCTCTCCTCCATGAATCTAAAGCCCCCTTCCTCATTTCCCTTCACAGTTCCTCAGTGAGACCTTGATGGTATACAACCATTGCAGCAGCTGCTTTTCTGAACTCATGTTTGAGTTCTCACAGCTGCTTGGCCAGGTGGGTGGACAGGGATACAACTGCTCAACACCTATCTTAAATCTTGTGATAGCAACACTAAATGTAATATATTTAATAAAGAGACAATCTACTGCTTTCAAAAATTGTCTAGTCTTATCAATGGGTAGGTCCTTTATGTTCCTAATAGTGATAAGCTTTGTAGCACATAGGCAGTTGCTTAGGTGGTTAGGAAGTATACCATATGATAAGACATTTTTTGGATTTCTGGTTAAAATGCAGATCAGTATGTCTTTAGTACCAGTTTTTGTCACTTTAGTTTTAGCTGGGTTTTTTTTGCAATTAATTGAGTAAAACACAAGGAGGTACAGTTACTAATAGCATCTTGTTTGGTTATTTGGATACCAGTGTATGCTAAAGCCAGTGACACCTGGGATTAACAGTTCTCCAGCTGAAAGTCTGGTAAATCAATGGACTGTGAAGGTGCAAGTTCAAGTGCTTTATCTGGCTTAATATAAATGCTTCATATGTTAAGGAGTTTTTGTGCACCAGTCTACTCAGGTATAAACAAGGCATCTCTACAAGGTATACTAAGGGGTTGATCCACCTGTAAATTGGATCTGATACTGTTCTACATGAAAATACCAATACCTCTTACTCCCTAACCTATGACATTCCTCGTATAAATGTTATACACAGGAAAACTGACTAAAAATGTCACGTAAGATGCTCAAGGCAAGTTTCTGATGGTGCTAGTGGATGTGGTCTGATACATGACCAGCAGGGCCGGAAATTTAGAATTTTATTACATAAGCTCATGGCATTTAGGTATACAGTTTTATGTCTTTTGTTTTTTTTTTTGTTTTTTTTTTGGTTTTTTTGCTATATTGCTTGTGTGTTCCAAAGTGATGTGAGAGTTTTGTGTCCTTGGATAAGGGTAAGTCTTGATATCACTTGACTGTAAGGCTTCTTTAAAAATCCTTTAGGAAAAGAAAATTTGCACAAATATTGTCCTAACAAGTCTCTAAGTTATTTTTTAAGACTGAACCACAGTATAGAATTGATTTGTATTCAGTATGTATTTGAACTGGAATGATTTTATTGTGCAATATTTGGACACTTTACATATGACAATAACATACTTGTTGGGATAATGTGGCAAAATGGTCAGTCACTTGTTTAGTGGTAATGAACAGGTTAACATCTATAACTAATATAGTGTTTCTCACTTTGTTGGAAAGTTAATGTAGATGATGAACTCATCTACTATGAAGGCAAAAGTATGTTAAGCTAAACTAATAAAAGTTGTGGTTAATCATTTAATGGAAATATAACTTTATCGAGTCACTTCAATGGGCAATTTGAATAATAATAATAATAATAATAGTTACCTAAGTGGAACGCGGATGCAGAGTAATAAACTAGCTTTATGCAGCACACCATGTTGTGTACAATAACAATTAATAGCAGATTAAGGGTTAATGTTGCAGAGTGGTCATGTGCTTCTAAGTAAATCATCTATTTCCTGAAAATACATAGAGTTTGACCAGTTCTTGGGTGGGTGAGGGGGCTACTGCAGGTAGGACGGATGATCCAATGACCCAAGTTCACAGCTGAGGCCAAAGCCAAGCTGCACATGGATAAACTGCAGAAACTTGTGGAATAGATTGAGCTGATAATGGCTGGATAACCTTTAGAGGGAGGAAAACATGGAACTTATATATCTCTGCTAGTGTTAACTCACTATCAATAAAGCCACAATTACTATCAACCAGTAGAGATCAGTTATTACTGTACAACCCATCAACCTAAATATATATTCATTTATTTTCAGTACCTTGTTTAACCTTTTCATGACTGGCAGAAACCAAACCCAATCCCAATGAGCAATGGCATAAGTCATAAATCTAATCCTGAATGAGATGTCAGTCCATTACAGGACACACACACACACACACACACACACACACACACACACACACACACACACACACACACACACACACACACACACACACACACACGTGCACAGGTAATTAGCTTGGAGTGATACAAATTCACCAACCAACATGTGTTTGAGATGTGGGAGGAAAATGAAGACTCCGGCAAAAAAAACAACACAGATTTCACAAAGAGAGTACTCAGAAGGTACCAAAAACAGAGAACCAACCCTAAGACTTAGAAATTATCCTACCTCTTGCATAAACTGATTACCACAGGTAGGTCAATTTATGTGAATGAGGAAAATATGGTTCAGAGACAGCTATGACGTAATAAGGAAGACCTCATTATCAGTTCATTATCATAGCTTTGAATTTCACTAGCATTGTAAGACCTGTAAATGTATTAGTGTTTACCCCAGCAACTGTTGCATCATCCAAGAATATGAAACAAGAGAGTAATACCACGGCAAGAACTTTAATTAACTAAAAAATAAAAACTTTAAAATACAAACATTAGGAAATTAGTGCTTTCGGGTACCAGAAACCCTTCATCAGCTCTACTATCAGTAAAACTATTTACCATATTTATAAATACAAATAGCCAATCAGTTTCATAAAAATACACACCAAAGCATTCAAATTAACATAAAAACAGGAATTATCCAATCCTTTATATTCTTATGGTATAACCAATCATAATGACAGTATAAAAGTTTATTACAAATCCATCCAATGTCTATCCTTATAAATAAAACTTTCCATTGTATAGGAACTTGAACATAGCTTATCCATTGGTTAATTGTATACCAATAGCGGTCTACACATAAAGTTGCGACCAATCACATAATATAGTCACTGTTTTCATCCATTTAATTTGAATACATTCGCAACTCAGAATTGACATTCCGTAAGAAAAATGAGCCTGTAAACACATCTAGTCAGTGTTCACATTATTCCCTTTCTTTTTTTATATAAACTTAAAACAACATATCAAATAAATATAAATACCATGAGGACAATGTGCTTACAACAACAGGCAATAATATAAAATCACGTATATATCTAGGTTCTCTAAACTACATTCATATTAGCACAGTCACTCTGCGCTAGTAGCCATTCAGTAATTTTAAGTCCCCATTAGATCTCAGCTAAATGCTGACATATCAATAATGTCACTCTATTAAAACAACAAATATATAAACAACAAATGTATAAAAACAAGAAAATGAACATAATTCCCGAAGATTACAATACACTTTGTGTAGTAATGATTAAGCACTATAAAAACTAAATCCTAATTGGTTGAAACTCTCTAACTAAATCCTTGATTGGTTCATATCATCAAATCGAATTGCAGCAACTTCATTAGACTCTGAAGCTCTAACACTGGGTTTCACAAAAGTATTACCACACCAACAACAGCTAATCACCATTATCAACGTGTAAATGGACTAGTGTCATCAGATGTTCAAACAACAGGCTATTTAGAGCAAATGAATATAACTATAGCTTTGAGAAGATGTAGTCTGTTCACCCTTATGCACAAAGGCATATCGATTCTTTACAAATCAACCAGCGTAGCTTGTTAATTATTAGTACTTATGATGCAGGTCAATGGATCGCTAGCATATTAATACCAAACAAAAACAATCTCCATAAAATACTTCACAAAGAATATAACATAATTATATCCTGATTGGTCAATCATAACAAACTCACTCCTTCATTGGTACTTTTCTTACAAATCAAAGATCATACAGTCTAAGTCATAAATGGTCAAAATATAACTGTTGCATCATGTTGGCAAAGGCACCTCTTGCATTCACAGACACACTCCCAGAAATTCACAAACACAAATACAGACCTTCACACACCCTCATTTCCACTCCCAGACATTCACACACACACTCACTTCCACTCCCAGACATTCACATGCACATACACATACACATACTCATGCACATGCATGCACTCCACCCCCACACACAAGCACACATTCACGCATGTGCACCCCCACTCCCAGACATACACATACATATACACACACACGCATGCACACACACACACACACACACACACACACACACACACACACACACACACACACACACATTGAATTCATTTATGCCCCTACAGACATGTACACAGTCTTCCGCAGATATAAACACACACTAACACACCCACCCATCCCCAAGTTTTTACTGAAGTTTTTCCACTAAAATCAATGTATGGCCATCTTTTGCAGGTGTAAAATTTTTCCTCCTGCCATTGAAATTTATGCAGCCAAGAGATTCTCTGAATTGCTTGGTAGTGTAAATCAGGAGCTGTAGGCATTTCTGAGGGAGAGCTTGTGGCTAATTGGCCATAGCTACTCCCCCCAGATTGCTTCATTACCATGCAGCTTGGTCAGCAGGACCACCACCCTCTATTTTGATTACCCCACTAGTGGCAACTTCTGTGGTAGGGAAATTGCAATTATATGAATCAGAAAGGGTTACTGAGAGGGGAAGCTGCTGGTATTCCTTTCTAAATACCAGGGTAAAAGTTGTGATACAGCAATACTAACCTCTGTACCATTGTGCTACTCTCATGCTAAATTCACTTCTGTATGCATGTAAATATTGCAGAAAAGTCATATATTTATCTTACCTTTATTTTGCTGCATTTCTTTGATGCCAAACATGTTTATCATTTTTCACTTTGTTCCTCTGTTTTGGAAAGTGCAAAAAATCTATTTATCTGAATGCTGTTTTAAGAAATATTTGTCCTTATATTTTAGACCTCATTGCATTATTTTTTTTTTTTTATTTTTTTTTTTATTTTTATTTTACATTTTACATTTGTTGTCTGGGAAAGTCCAACTGGACACAAGTCCCTTTTCAGCGGAGGCCCGGGGGAGAAAAGCTCCATTTCAATACATGAACAAGCATTTAAAGAACAGTGGCATTTACATACAAATCAGGCAGACTAACATTAGTAAATATAGGACAGCATATAGGACAGAATCATAGTAAGATATACAGTTCAGAGGTAACACTTATCATAATACATACAGAATATTGCAGACTTATACATAGAATACATGCAGTTCTTTGCAGACTTGTACATACAATAGGTTGCAGTGCATTCTTTTCATAGCAGACTTATACATTCCATACATTAAGGTCACACTTGGACCACAAACAGGGTGAGAAACTAAACTTGACATATGGTAGTGTAAAGGGCTACAGCTTGTATGCCCATTTTTACCCCAGGGTGAAACAAGAGCATAGCTGGTTGTTCATAAAGTGGGCTTTAAGGAGTTTTTTTTTAATTTTGTAGTGGAAATATTGGATGTTAGGTGGGCAGGTAGGAAGTTCCAATGTTTATAAATGAAGTGGCTAAAGAGAGATTTTCCTGCCTCATTATTATGTTTGGTGACTTCTAGGAGGTTTAGGGTGCTAGATCTCAAGGTTCTTGTTGTGGTGTGAGGATGTACAAGATGTTGGAGGGCTGGGATTTAGTCTGATTGGTAGAATACCTTGTGTGCTAGTGACAGTTGATTCAGTTGAAGTAATAGAGGGAGCTCTAACCAGTTTAGCTTTTTGAGAGAGTCACAATGATGTGTTCTATATGAAGATTCTGTAGCAAATCTAGCTTATTGTAGCAGGATTCTAGTTTGTGTGGATCGGTTTTATGAAGGTTAGTTAGTACTGGGGATGCATGGAGGAGGGTAGATAGCAGATGTGTCCTGGCTATTGTGGTTTTGGATTGCAATGTGCAAGTCAAATCTTAGGTGGCTGTCTATTTCAATGCCTAGAAGTTTGGTGTGGGTGGTTAGGGTAATTGCAGTTTTGTTATTAGAGGTGATAGGAAAGTTATCTGTTTGGGGGAAGGATCTATGAGAGCTGACGAGGAGTACTTTTGTTTTAGTTGGGTTAAGAATAAGTTGGTGAATGGTGAACCACGTTTCAGCTAGTGAGAAGCATTCTTGTGTTTGTGAGTGGAGGAGTTCAAGTGTGGGGACGGCACATCTGATAGTGGTGTCATCTGCTTATTGAATTGTTGAGGCCTTAGCTGTAGCGGATGAGAGTTGATTGATGAAAAGAGTGAAGAGTAGTGGGCCTAGGATGGAGCCTTGGGAGACTCCTAATGAAACAAGCAGTAGCGAGGATATTTGGTTCTGCCATTGTACTGCCTGCTGACAACCTGATAGATAGCTCTTAAACCATGTGATAGTGCAGATACTGAGGTTCAGGTAGAGAGTGAGTGGAGAAGTTTATGGTGGTTTACCATACTGAAAGCTTTAGATAAATCTCAGAATATGGCAGAGACTAGTTGCCCATTATTTCTATGGTGATTAACGGTGTTAGTGAATGATACAAGTGCGGTGGTGGTACTATGGAAGGGTCTAAAGCCATGCTGGTTTTTAGATAGCAAAATGTTTTCTTGAAGGTATTCCATGAGTTGTGGTTGTATGACCCTTTCTAGGATTTTTGATAAGGGTGACAGAATAGGATGATAATTATTGAGTTCAAAGGAGTTACCCCCTTTGTGTAGTGGTATGATATGGGAGGTTTTCCATATATGGGGTACTTTACACTCTGAAATGGATCTGTTAATGAGGATAGCAACAGGATAGGCTATAGCTACTGCAGCTATTTGGAGGTATTCTGTGGGTAGGTTACTGGTGACCAGGGAGGTGGGTTTGAGTTTTTGGAGGAGTTTTAGAATGGTTTTGATTGGTACTGGCTGAAAGGTAAAGTGGGAGCTATTATCTTGTGTTTCATTTGTAGTTGGTATATTTGTTGGGTAGGGTGATTGGTATTAATTTGGTTATTAACTAGGGCCTGGACTGTCTCAATAAATTATTTGTTGAATTGGGTGGGGATATTGTCTTGGTTGTTTCCTGTTGTAGGTGTGGAGGTGGAAGTTTTCCCAGGCTGTAATACAGAGTTGATTGCTGCCCAGAATTTTTTTGGGATTTTTGCATGTCTTTCTTCTAGATTTGGTAATAGGAGATAATGTCAGTTTTGTTGAGTTTCTTGGCTTTGTTACATAGTTCTAAGTAGTTTTGTGTGTCTATTTGGGTTTTGTTTTTGTGAAACAGTATCCATGCTTTGTCCCTTTCTTTGAGAACTGATCTGCTAGGTTTAGTTAGCCAGGGGGCATATTCTATTGGTTCTGGAGGGAGCATGATGATTTAATATTTTTAGGAAGATTGTATTACAATATAGTACTGCATCCTCAAGAGTTAACTGTTTCAGAGGGGTCCAGTTACAACATTTTAGGTCACTGATAAAGTCATTAGAGTTAAAGTTCTTTTTGTTTCTGACTTCTCGTTGTGTTACCTGACTCATTTGGGGAGTTTTGCTTCTCAGTAGGAATGGTGGTTAGTGGTCGATGACAATGTCTGGCAGACATCCAGCTAGGGATGTGAGGGATAGGTGGGATACAAGTATCCAGTCCAGTATGGATTGGTGTTTGGATCTTTTCTCATTTCTGGTGGGGGATGTGATAACTTGGGTAAATCCGTGAAGGTTAATATGGGTGAGTGGATTTTGGCTACAACAGTTGAGCCAATCTCTATTGAAGTCACCTAGCAGGATATTTTCTTGGGGTAGGGAGGTTGAGATCCATTCTAGTAGGTTTTCCATGATTGTGATATTGTTCCCTGGGGAATGTAACAGCCAATGATATTAATATATTTTTTGGGGTTCAGTTTAAACTTGGCAAGGATGAGTTCAACATTTTTGAAGTCTGGGATAGTAATATCAAGTTGTTCAATGATGAGGTGTTTTTTAAACAGTATGGCTACCCCCACCCCTTCTGCCTACTCTGTCTCTGTGAATGATATTGTACTCTGGAGCTGTAATTTCATTATTGTGGATATCTGATTTTAGCCAAGTCTCAGTTAGTAAGACAATTTCTGGTTTGTATAGAACTATTAGGGCATGGAGGGTGTGGACCTTTTTAAGGATACTTCTCACATTTAGATTAATAAAGAGGAGAGACATTGTTTGTCTATGGAGTAGGCAATTGATTTGACTGGGGTTTGGGATGCTTAGTTTGAATGAACCTGGGTTGGGGTGAATGTCCACACAACATGGGTTTTTTTAGTAGGTATAAGTAGAGTTTGTTAAGCTTGATGATAGTTTTAATGTGTTTTAGCAAGGAGTGGGACTTTCTATTGGGTGGAAATAATCTGTGTATGTGGCAGTCTGTGTGGGAGGGTTGGAAGAGGTATGAGACTAATTGAATGTTTGGTGGGGCTGGGTTATAGTATAAGGTTGTAGATTGCCTGGTGGTGGTTAGGTTGTGGTGTAGCTGGACATGATAGTTTGTTACGGCTGATAGTAACAACAGGGTACATATGAAAATTGTAAAGAACAGGAGTTGTAGATTGGAGTTATGTGGTAAGGGGTACATTGCTTATTTTATTAGGGAGAGTTGGTAGAGTAGGTGTAGCAATACTAGTTCTGCAATGAGGTTTGTAGAAGACTAGTCAAGAGGGTTGATTGAGTTGTTGACTATGATAGGCTGGTTAGGGTGGTGGGAGGTATTCTGAGGTAATGGAGAGGCGTGGTCTATAGATACAAATCAAATTGAAATGGGGTGGGTGGGAATGGGGGTAGGGTAGAGAAGTGGATTGAGCTCTAGCGTAGCAAGGGCAAACAGAGTGGGGATCCACCCAACTAAAGGAGGCAAGAGTCCTAAAAAAACAATCAGGAGCAGCACTTGGCTTATGTTCCCAGGTCAGTTTAATCTTGTTTGATTGGGAAAAA
Source organism: Protopterus annectens (assembly GCF_019279795.1). Lineage (NCBI taxonomy): Eukaryota > Metazoa > Chordata > Ceratodontiformes > Protopteridae > Protopterus > Protopterus annectens. Next base: position 1,737,153,899 of record NC_056737.1, read on the forward strand.
GCACTTGTATTGGTGGGCACAAAATTAGTTTTAGGGACAATGCTTCTGCATAGACAGGACTGTTAACCATGCACCTGACTGGGATAAATGCAGCTCTATGAATGTATATTCCTTGATGTTTGTAATGGCATTTGTATTTTTGTTCATAGGTTCATAGGTAGGTACTAGGCTATTGGCCCAAGGGCCTAAGTAAGCCTAGCCAACAGGGTTCCCTGGTGTACACCACCCAAGAAAGTTAATTTCCTCTGCCCCTGTCAAGCAGAGCCACAGACATGATCCACGGGGTGTATTTTTTATTTCCCATCCACTCATTAAGATTTTTCTTGAAGAGTGCTAATGAGGAACTTTGCTTGACATAGATGGGCAGCTTGTTCCAGAGTATAGTAAGTCTCTGGGACAGGAATATAGCCCTCCAGCATGTCCTGTTTATTGTGGTGACAAGGTTTAGGTCCCTAGAGTGTGTAGCTCAGAGGGATTGGGATTTTTTTAGGTGTAGCATGTCCAACAGCTCTGGGTTTAACATAGCTTTATATGTTAGGCAGAGATCTCCTTGGAGTAAGCAATACTCTACAGAGTAAAGCTGGAATTTTTAGAGACAGTTAGTGTAGGGCATCTGTTTGAGGCCAGTAATCCTCTTTGTGAGGTACTTCTGTGGCCTTTCCAGCTGCTGCAGATGTCTTGTGAGGTACATTCCAAAAGGGGCATTGTACTCTATAATGGGTCTAATGAGTGCCGAGTAGAGGGGAACAATTACCTCTTTTTTTCCTGGATAAGAACCCTTTTGTGATGAGGTGTGCCACATAGAAGGATTTCCTGACTACTGTGGCAATGTGATTATCAAAGGAGTGACTACTGTCAACCTGGTTCCCAAGGTCTCTTATCACACATTCGGCATTAAGTAGACTGCCATTTATGTGGTAGTTCTTGGGTACAGAGTTTTTACCAAAGGGGATGACAATGCACTTTTTGGCACTGAGCTTGAGGCCATGCCTCTGACACCAGGCATATATCTCAGTGAGGCCCTTCTGTAGGATGTCCACATCATTTTGGGACTCGACTATGGCTCCTAGTTTGCAGTCATCTGTGAATTTCATTAGCCAGAGGCCTTCTGTGTTAGCCTGTACTTCAGAGAAGTAGATACCAAACAGGAGAGGTCCCAGGACTGAACCCTGTGGTACTCCACTTGTCACTGGTTTGAAGTCAGATTTGGAGTCTGCAACTTTTACAGTGTGGGTTCTGTCAGTAAGCCAATTGGCAGCCCATCTTGTGATGTAGGGATTTATACCTAGTTTAGTGAGTTTAGCTATAATTCCAGAATGGGGGATGGTGTCAAAAGCCTTGGCGAGGTCAAGATAGGCTGTGTGAACCACCTTACCCTTGTCTACAGCTTTGGTGACTGCTTCAAAGAAGTTGATCAGGTTCAGAAGGCATGATCTGCCTTTTACAAACCTGAACTGGGTGGGGTCCAGAGTTTTGAGGTTACCAATGTCTTTGTTTAGGAGTTCCATAATGATATGTTCCATAGCCTTGCAGACCAGGCTCGTCAGGCTAATAGGGCGATAGTTCCCAGGATCAGTGGTGGCTCCCCCCTTGTGGAGTGGGATAACTGTTGCTGTGCGCCATTCAGTGGGCACAAAGCCTGACGTGGGACTATGATTGAACACGGTGCCTAGGTGGGGAGCCAGTTCATTCTGATGTTCATGTAAAACACAGCCTTGGATGTTGTCCAGTCCCATAGATATGCTGTGTTTTTGGTTTTAGAGAGTGCAGCTTTTACCTGCATAGATGTGATTACAGGGACACTGCATTCTTCCTGTATAGATATGGGCCCTTTAGGGTGTGAGAGGGGGGGGGTAAAGTTTGCACTGAACCTATCTGCCAAGATGTTGGCAATATCAGTTGGTTCTGTAATTTTTGTGCAGTTGTGCTGTAACTCAGAGCAGATCTGGGTGTTGCCATTGAGATTCTTGACATAGCTATAGAATGCTTTGTGGTTGCCCTTAGAATCAATGGCGATTTTGTTTTCATAGCTAGCTTTGGAGGATCTTATAAGGGATTTCAGTTTCTTACTGAGGCTGACCAGGGAGCTTCTCCACTCATGGGATTTTACTATCTTTTGCAACAGTTTCTTCCTTCTGTTGTAAAGTTTGTTTATGGGAGAGGACCACCAGATTGGCTTCCTTTTTTTTGGAGGATAGTGTCTTGGTTCTGTTTGGGATAGCACGATCCATGCACTCATGTAAGTGCTTATAGAGTGCATTTTATTTATTTATTTTTTTTATTTAACATTTTGTTGACTGGGAAAGTCCGACTAGGTTCCACAGATCCTGTTTTCAGTGGAGGCCCGGGGAGAAATGCTCCAGATGCATGTCTTTAGAATGTGGGAGGAAACCGGAGTACCCGGAGGAAACTCACGCGAATGCAGGGAGAACATGCAAACTCCTCACAGAAGGCACCCTGGCCGAGAATCGAACCAGAGAACCTCTTGCTGTGAAGCGACAGCATTAACCGCTGCACCACTGCGCCACCCCGTTGCATTTGTGTAGGATTCTTCAGTCATAACTGTATTGTCCAACCGAATGGGTGTCATGAAGTTCACCACTTCTGTCTTAAGAAGCATGAAGCTGGCTTTGGAGAAATATTTTACCATGGTTTCCTTAATGCTGGGTGGGGGCGTGATGCAGATATCTAGGGTGATTAGCTTATGGTTGGATCTGAACAACGAGGAGCTGACTTCAGGTATGGAACACCAGTCACTCATGTTGGTAATAACTAGGTCTAGGATATTGTTGCCCCTGGTGGGGGCTTGAATAAGTTGAATTTATTACTGCTCAATATCCGAGTTGTTTGGCTCTTTTATTTAGTGCTCAATATCTGGAGTTGTTTGGCTCTTTTCTCCCTACACCTCCCCTGAAAATGGACTCTGCCCAGCTGAAAACCCAGTAATAAATTACATTAAATTAAAAAAAAAAAACTCTGTTGAAGTGGCCTTTCTGATCACCAGAATGTTATTTTTAATTCAGTGTATTTCCCTTGTCATCCTAGCACCCAGGCTAGCACTATTCCTTTCCCCATACAAGGATTACTGTGTACTTTTTCCTGCCATTAGGAATGCTTGCTGAACTTTCCATTGCTTTCTGGTATTAACTGTTGCCCTTTGTTTGCTTCTGATAGCAAGTGAGTTACAAAAAATTTGCAAATAAATTCTTAATTAGATAATATTTTAATTGCAGCCTAGCACTGCCCATTAGTAGTGTGGACACAATGCAATATTCCATCTATGTGCATCATTTTAAGGTTTAGTTTATATGATTCATTTAGTAACCAGTGAAGAAAACTGGTTTACCACAGACCCTTTACATTCATGAATCTGACCACAAAACAATGGAAAGTGTAATACACACACACACACACACACACACACACATATATATATATATATATATATATATATATATACATATATATATATATATATATATATATATATATATACATATACACACACACACACACACACACACACACACACACATATGTCCATATTACAGCAGACAATTAGCAAGCATGTAATTTTTTTTGGGGGGGACTGAAACACCTGGTGAAAATTCAGACAGCCATGTGTAGACATGACAACTCTCCCTGAACCCTTGGCCCTGGCCCAGGAGGCAGAAACCATAATCTCAGAGCTATCATGCCTTCTGTGGCATAACAAACTGCATTACAGCTGGTAACATAGCATGGCAGTTGGAAAAAGGTGGTAAACACACATAGTAATGTAAACAACCTTGCTGTAACTACTTTTTGAGCCATAGCCTGAATAAACAGCAATACTGAGAAGATGTGTATAGAAGGAAGTGGAACTGATTGATGCCTATAGACAAACATATACGTTTGCCAAGAAAATCAGATTCAGTGAGCCAAGTATAAACAGCTGAGGGCATGTCTCATACTGTGTCACTGTGAACCACACCTCTTACACAGCAGTTACTTAAATGGACACAGTACACAAAATTAAATGACTCGGTTGAAGTAAGAGGAGTAGTCTGGCATATAGCTACAGGCATCCTTTTACATTATTAGCTGATCTGAAGATGTGGCATATTTTGTTTTCCTAATGTGCAACCTTATGACTGGAATTTACAAATGCAACAAAACTTCACTGGGTACCACAGACCACCTTGTGCATTGTGAAACTTGTTAACCTGAGGAAGCAAAAGCTTTACAAAGGAACATGACTTGCCAAACCTTTAATCATTATGTGCAGTGAAGAAAGAAACGGGGACTATGGACTCTAACACATTCAGGTAAAGTAAGTTAGAACAAATGGCATCAACACTGCAATAGCAAGGCATTTAAGCATTCATTTGCTCCAGATCACGAGCAAAACAAAGAGGATATTGTATGCAAGATTATATGAGGTCAACACCAGTCTGTAGATGAAATATGGATTATGCTAAGAACTGAAGGAACAGCAAGGAACAAATTTCATGACACAGCTGTCTATTTCTTCTCACAAAGTACTGAGAAGCTTTTACAGGCAGAAGACTGTTTTAACTTGTTATATTCCCAAGGGAATCATTGTGATAAGGGTGTCGTTAATAACACTAGATTAAAATACAGCTGTAGATTAAATATTTTTAAATTATTTTATGAACACATGTCTCTGTTGTATGATTTTGCTTTGCAAATGTTGACAGAATCATAAAACATCTTTGCAAATGAACATTTACATGACCAGGTAATAACAGAGTGTAGCATCAATGAATTAACACTAAATCATTAGGGATTAAGAAACCACATGGCTTTCTTCTTTAAAAGTTTCTCTGCTGGTAAGGTAAGGGTTCTGCAATATTTTTTGCTTGGGCCACGTACAGAAAAACTTCTGGAAGCTATTACGTCCATTGAAAATTATTTATGTCCCTCCCCCTCTAAAATTATTTCAGATAGTGATACGCACCCATTATTTGCATGGCATCATGTATAAAATGATTTTTCCCAATTTGAGGTAACAAAAGAGAAGCTCCAAAATGCCTACAAATTAATTTAAAATACTCGTCACATTTAAAGAGAAAAAAAAGTTCAAATTCATATTTCCCTTTGCATTATGTTAGTGCAGGGCGTAAAATGTGAGGAAAACAAACCCAATTTAAGTAACAGTTTCCTCTTACTATTACCCAATGATATGCATTTTTGTGTCCTTTGAATAACCCCCACCATCCTAATATAAAAGTTATTGCATTTGATTGGATAATGTTATTGTATTCACATATATAATAACCTTAAAACTTTTTAGGTCAGCTGCCTTATTTCAGAATCCCTATACTAGGAAATGTCAGGTGAGCCTCCTGATCACACCCACAACTTTCAGACACAATATAGGCCTGCTGGAATACAGTCACAGTAGGGGACACAACTGAAGACAAACAGAATGTTTACAGTTATTTGCAATAACGCAATAATGATACATGTGAATTCTTGGGAGAAGGGCTTATAATTTTACAAAATAACACAAGTATAGTTATACGGGTAAATGCCAGCAGAATACTCACAGTTGTAAGAGATGTCACGCAATGTTATATTCTAACTAACCTTCATTTTCACTGAAGATAATATTAAGAAACATGAGGGCCAGAGTGAGGCATACTTCTGTTTTACTTGGTTGTGAACAGTTCAAAATGACATGCCCAGCCAGGCAAGAACACATATATAGAGGTATATATACAGTTCTGTCAATAAATCACACATCTTTCTGGTCAAGTTGCAAGTGCGGGCAACAGTTGTATAATATATATTAATGTCAATACATGATTATAGCAAATAGGTAAACATATGTAAAGAAAGAAAAATAGACAGACAGATAAATGACTAGATAGATAGGTAGACAGACAGCTAGCTAGCTATGGGGTAATAATGCCATAGAGATCATTGTTAATGCTACAAATGCACTTGATACTATGATTTAAATGATAAACAGTGGTAAAATGAGAACTTCTATGGTTATAATATAGCAATAACCCATGCCTGGGTGTGGGTAATGCTGGATTTACCCACGGTTGGTGTGGTTTGGTCACAAGGGTGAAGCCCGAGTGGCCAAACAAAGCCAACCGTGGGTAAATCCAGCATTACCCACACCCAGAAGTGGGTCATTGCTATTATACAATGACATTATTTAAGAAAAATAATGGCATTGTATAATGCCTCCTTGCTGCCCTTCCGCAGCTGTCTGATATTCTGCGGCAGTTCTGATGTACTGTGCATGCGTATGCCTACACAGTACATCAGAGCTGTGGGCAAAAGCAACGGAGAAAGCAAGATCTCCGTTGCTTTTTAGAAACTGTTTTGCTATGTTAAATGGGTTTAACATAGCGAGACAGCTTTAAAAAAGCAACAGAGAATCTCTGTTGCTTTTTTTTAAAGCTGTCTCGCTATGTTAAACCCATTTAACATAGCGAGACAGTTTTGAAAAAAGCAACGGAGAAAGCAAGATCTCCGTTGCTTTTTACAAACTGTCTTGCTATGTTAAAGGAGTTTAACATAGCGAGACAGCTTTAAAAAAAAGCAATGGAGAATCTCCGTTGCTTTTTTTAAAGCTGTCTCGCTATGTTAAACTCGTTTACCATAGCGAGACAGTGTGAAGCAATGGAGATCTTGCGTTCTCCGTTGCTGTAAAAAAAGAGCTATAGTAATGGAAAAAGTCCTGGCAACCGGACCTTTTTCCATTACTATAACTCAGATTTACAACGTGCAAGCTGCCAATCAGCGTGCACGTTTTTGAATATTAATGGGGGGGTCATTGTAAAATGCAAATGTTATATTTGGCTAAAATGCAAATGGTGAGCAGTTTAGTACACTCTGTATTGCAGAATCAGTGTTTTAATTTCATTCATTTTCAGATATCTGATTTATTCTCTTCAAGGTCGCATGGGAGCTAGAGCAAGCAGTAGGTGTAAGTAGGACACAACACTGAACAATCACAAAGGTGTAAGGCTGGACATAACACTGAACAATCACCAAGGTGTAAGGCAGGATGCAACACTGAACAATCACCAGCCCATCACAGCATGTACAAAGCAGACAACTAGTCCTGGATGGATCAACTTTGAAGGAAACTGGATACCCCAGCAAAAAGAAACAGGACACAGGAAGGACATGCAGACTTTCTACAGAAGGCATCCCAACCACATGCAGAACTAAAGAACCCAGTGCTTTGAAGTACCATCACTAGCTACTGCACATGGCAACACCATATTTCAGCTTTAACATATTAATATTAAAGTGGTGTAGCCAAACACTGTACAATAATAAACATTAATCAACAAATGATATATAAATTAATAAATTCAAGAAAGAAATAGTAGCTTTGGGTGATATAATACTCAGTTATTACAACAGGCTGGCTGCTATAAAGAAATAAGTTAAGGGAAGTCCTAAAAAGAGTCTAGATAGCAGACATCCTTAACAAACAAGTTAGTGGGGTCTAAGTGAGTTGCAACCAAAAGCATGTCTACTAGATGTAGGCTAATAACTGCAACAAAGCAACTATTGGTTTCTAACTGGCTGAGTAGAGCTGGCAATCCAGGTAGTAAGGCATGAGAAGGTAGATGGATCCCAGGCCATACACGCTAATATGAATTTAATACTGAGAACCTGAATATGATTATCAATGCAGCTGGGAGACAATGCAGATTCTTCAACAAGGTACAGCATAGCTCTGTGTCGTGTGCCAATCAACAGTCCAGACACAGAATTTTGCATCCATTATGGGTACCTGGGATCACTCTTAAGAAGCCCAAGGAACAGGGAATTACAATCATTCAGATGAGATGAAATTATGGCATGGATGACTGTAAGAAGATCTAGCAATGGAAGTATGTGTGGCATCTAGGTGATGTCCTATAAATGTTAATAGGAATACTTTGTCACTACTCTCACCTGATCCTGAAATGGCAACGTATTATCCAGGTAAGCACCTTCTCCACAGACTGCATGTAATCTCCCCTAATGTACCAAAGGAAAAAGGAAAGTGAAGGATCTGAGAAATATCTGATAGCTGCATGCACATTCAGAACCTGAGTGCTAATAGCCAAGCAGCCCCATAAACTAACATATGCTAACATGAAGTTCTTTGGAAATAATTGTCATTAGCATGGGAAGGGCAATAAAAACCCCACACTTGAATGACTTCAGTCAGTGGAAGCATTCACCAAGTAAAGAAGGGGACTAAGGCTGAGCCCTGCAGTATCCCAAAGGCATGCCATGAAAAGAATAGAACCAAGTCAGAAACCTGCAGTATGCACCTGGCCCACCAGAACAATAATGTGGCCAAGGCACAGGCCTACAACAACCCATAGAAACACCATGAAAATAATAATTAATGCACAACCCCACAGTAATCCACAAGCAAAATGGAACTAAAGCAGAACCCCGCAGTACCCCACGGGCACATCATGAGAAAAATGAGACTAAGTCAGAACCCTGCAGTACTTCAAATGTCAGAAGGTGACTGAAATAAAGCTGATTCACAGAAAAAAAAAACACTCTCAAACCACCACAAGAGGTAAGATGCAAACCACTCTAGGGCTACATTCCAGCAAGACTATGATCCACAGTGTCAAATGCTAAGGAAAGATAATGGAAGAGTGGCATGATATAGCCATTATTTACTCACATCTAGAAGGTCATTTACAACCCTAATGGTGGCTATCTTAGCATTACATCATTGTCTGTAACTACACTGTCGAGGATCAAAGAGTGCAAAAAAAAATCTAATAGTTATAATTATTTAAATTAAATGCTAATAGGAGTATTTTGTCATTGTTTTCTCCTTTTCCTCAAAAGACAGCATATTACCCAGGTACACAACTTGTCCATAAACTTTTTACAATATGCTCATAGTGTACCAAAGAAAAATAACATGGGGTGATGAATATCTGATAGTCACATGCATAGCCATTCACACAGTGCTAACGTCCAGGCAGCCTGTGAAGTACCAATGGATGTCGTAAAATTCGGAGTTAATGAGATACAACTGCATCTTCTGGCCACCTCTAGCAGTCAAACGATCTGCAGATCAGGCACCCCCACTTCCCTTAGAGATGGGTACCCCAGTGTCAGCCTCTCATTCCCATTCTCCCCAGCTGACTTCTCCAGCACTTGTTTCAGTCAGTCCTAAATCATTTGGGTTGCAGTCACGGCTTTATCAGTCTGTGCCATGAAGCCCACAGATTTCCTCTGTCTGTGCTCCAATCTTTACCCAAGATTTCAATTAATTTCAGGATTGTTCTTGTGAACACATTTTTGTCGTTTCTTCCTTTGCAAGATCTAATTTTTTTATTATTCAGTTTATTTTCATGTAATATATATATTTCAATATAGAATATAAAAATAAGTTATGTTTACCTTAAACTGTTATATAACAATATCTTATAAATCTTTATTTTAATCTGTTTCTCAAATAATATTTTTCATTCAATCTTCTGATCTTATATTTGTATAATTTATGAATTTGATTTAATAAAAAGATAAACCCAAGTCTTCTGAGGTCACAAAGATCATAGTCTTCATAGTTTTCATGGTTTTATTTCTCAGCCGCAAAACTGCCTTCTAGGCCATCAGTTTTGCAGTCTCTGACTATGTACACATCAATACTTACAAACTCCTGTAGCTGTTCTTGAATCTACATGCACTAGAATTAAAATATTAGAGCACTGTTGGTGGTCATATTATGGTCATAATCAGCTTCTTCAGAATTTTTGCAATGCGCTAACAAAGAAACGGGGTAACCAAGAGAATTTGGTCACTTGAGGAGATGTTACACAGATTTCTAAACTTCCTTTTTACTATGTTCTTTTTTGGCCTACCATTGGTCTCTCAGTCTCAAAAGCCCACTCTACAAAACTACTGATTTATCTTCCTGGACTGAAGGTATTATAGGAAAGGTAACCAGATTGAGGAGACCTGTCTACTGGAAGACAATGGGTAGCTACAGGTACAGTGTCAGCCTAGATGCTTTGCTGGAGTATTTACATGAAGCTTAGCCTGCAACCTACTTCAGTCTGCCATGCATACCATCAAGGCACAGACTGCAGTGTTAAGCCCTAGATGCAGGCATGTTTCCATGCATGTGACAGTCACGGTTACAACACAAAGTACTCCTTGGTAGTTTCAGGTACATAACTCAGTCCTGTGCTGTTGGTGTAATCCACCTGGCCTCTGCTAGAAATCACTATTGTTGTAGACAGGGATGCCTCCTTCCTCCCTGGGTGGATAAGATGGCATAGACCATTCACTGTCCAAAAACAAACACCACACCACGCCACTCACTACCAACTTCTCTGTTAAGCTCTTCCAGCATACTGATCATTAGTCAGTACCAGGTCACCCTCTGCACCATGTGTAGAAAATGCAAAGTAATGTGTGACCTTTAATAAGAGTAGCCCTAGCAAAATTAGGCAATATGTTTGCTAAGAACTAATTTTGTTAAATGTTACAGGTCATCACACCCAGATGAAACAAATCTAGATTTGTGTTATAGGTGGCAGAGGCAAAAACCTGACATGTTTTACAGTAATAAATATCTCACTTTGGGCATATGAAAATGTTGCAACCCTTGTAATAGGCACATATCAGCTGTTATACATTCTGTGGCCTAGGTGCCTTTAACATAGTTTCTGTCTTGTCCAATGACTTGTGCAACTCACTTCATTAAGCATGTACTATAAACTTATGTCTGATTCTGTTAGCTTGAAGTTCATATTCCTTTATCCTATTCAAAACCTTCCTTAAATGATGTAACTGTACTTCCTCATCCCTTTCTGTTACAAGGATATCATCAAAATACCACTATTAAGTATTTCATGCAATAACTGTTCTACTGCCTTCTGCTAAATGGATGTTGTAGACATGAGTCCAAAAACAAGATGATTGCATGGGAGCAGTCCTTTCTGTGTATTAACAAGCAAGAACAGGTTCACTGAATAAGTGAGATTCATCTGCCATCTGCAAGTAAACCTGTGCTAAGTCAAACCTTGCCAAAAATGTGCTTTATCTATGACAGGTGATACAGCATACTATTCCTCTTCCTTCTGCATAATTGCTTAGTATGGCCTTTCCAATTATGTTTTCTGTATTTTTTCTTTTAAATCAAGAATCACAGACATTGTGAATTCTTTCTAGAGAAAACTAGCTCTTGTGGCTCACAACAGATACGTTAAATTGTGGATTCAATCACAGCTTGTTGCATTTCAGAGGCATTCATATATGCTTCATTGAAAATACCACTTGTTACCTTCCCCAATGTGAAATCATTCTCTGACAATAACTTCTGAATGTTTTCACAGTGCATGGCTCCAATCTTCACAAAGTGCTTCTAGTCTGTGAATTTCTTCCATGTACTGAAAACTGTTCTCCTTTCTGGTTTCTGCTAAGCAAAGTGAATGCTTCTGTAGTAAGTATTGATAAAGGACTAAATGATGTAATCATTCTTTACAACATCTTGGAATGGTTTTGATGAATATGTGCTGGGTGTTAATAAACTGTAATGGCCTGTATACTGCAGCCGCTATCACAGTAAGAAGCAATAAAGCCTTCATTTTATTTTTTTTTTGCCATGCATTTCTCAATAAAGATGTACTTTTTCAATAAACGTTGACCACTTTTCAACAACAGGATCAAAAGCAGTAGCTTCCCTACATTACCAAGCATTTATCATATGCCTGGCTTCACTTCCATTGTTTTCTGTTACTGCCTTTCTAAAGTTTATAATAGCTGAAAGTCTCTGTATAATACTGTTTGTAGTAATAGTATACTAATAGCCATTATATAAATGTCTTCTTATGCCTGCAATTACATATTTGCTGTCATGCCCAAACCCAGTTTGGGTATTTTTTATGCCATCAGCCAATATGAGGAATCATTCCTCATTCCAAACTCACTGTACAGAAATTATTTTATTGATTGACACTACAGTGAATACATGTTTTTCTTATAAAATCAATTAGCTTCTTTATTATGTACAATTGATGATACTGCCTTTTGAAACTTGCTTTTATGTCAAAGTCATCTAGATAAATAGCACCCATGTTATTATCAATATCAATTTGCTTATACTCCCTTAGATAAGCACTTGTATATAAAAGAAAGTATTTCTGTTTATAATCAGTAATCACTTTTCTGTTAAGAAAAACTTCTTTGCATGTATGTGTTTATATTTTGCTGTTTGTGTTGGCCCCAACTGACACGTCAAATGAATGACTTACGTAGCTATAACAATTGCAATACAGCTAAATCTAAAAAAAGTGTCAACAGCAGGTGATGAATCATTCAGGAATACTTGACTGATGGGCTAAGGTGCAATGGTTGTAAAGCATTCGTAATAAAAGAAAAGAAAAAAAAAACACATGGAAAAATGCATAGCAAAACTGCAGAGAGATACTTAAATCAAAAATTGAATGTTCTAACAGTATGCCAAATATCAGCTCAGATACATATACAGACATAATGTAAAAGCAAAACAGTCCATATACAGACACAACTGCAGAAAAGGGCAACATATTATTGATGTGAAATGGATATAGTTGTATCTAATAAATTGCTTGTATGTAAGAGTAATTCTGAATATAACATTTCTTTGTAAAACGAGTAAAGAGCCTGCTGTCATGTTATTATGAAAAGAGATTTAATCTGTATGGCTTTATATGAATTGTCTGTCCATAGTCTATTGCTGGAGGAAAAGTAACCTAGCACTGTCATGTGTAAGTCTTTCATGTACATAAATCACACTACCTGACTCATTTCTTTATATTTTTTTCTTTAGTTAGTTCCTTTGTGAAAAAAATATTTGCATTACTTTAGAATAAGTCATTTGTACACAAAAGTTATTCCAAACAATTTGTTTCCATTGTAATTACTAATTAACTCATTATTAGTACAGAAAACACCCATTTTGTTGCTTCATTATTCAATGTGTGCTCACACAACTACCTTACATTTTCATTCTTAGCATAAAGTCTTCATGCGTCTTGCTTGTTATTTTTCTTCCTTCTCACCAAAATTCCCTTTAGCCTTGAAAAGTTGACGGTCATAAACCAGACTCATCTCCAGTTTGTTAACTCCAAACTAAATTATTCTTACTCTGCAAATAATTTAAATAAATCTGAAGAACCAGAGTGAGAGTTGATGCCTGTTTTTTCTCAGTTGTGAATATTGCAATGTTACATCCTGCTGGATGCATTTACACACATATGAGTGTAGTAAACTACAGTTGTGTGAGCAAACTTGCCATAAAAGTTGTTTGAATAGATCACTGTTACTGTAGCCTTAGCTGCATGGGATACATGCTACACAAGGTATACTAGCCAACCAGCTTCCAGACCTGAAGGGCACCTTCCACCTGCCCAGGCCATTGATAGCTTGGGCAGAGCCAGAAAAAATCAGTGGTCTTCATGCCAAGCCTCTCAGACTTGTCATAGCAACTGAAAGAGGGAGGCTACATCCCAGAAAGAGGACAATGATAGATAAATAAAATGTAATGTCCAAGGCCTATCATCAAAAACTATACAAAACCAAGGTGGGTGGAGAGAGGGTGCAGTTACTTCATCAGTGATCTGAACATCTACTGTTATGGGAAGTTTGCTTATACAACTGCACCATGTTCATCATTAGATCACTGCAGTAGCCTTAGCTATATGGCTAAATTACCCTAGCTTATAAAGTTTAGGAGGAAGAATGAAGATCCAGGAAACCCTGAAGAATGGTCCTGGGAAAACCTGCTCTAGACTTGGAAAGGAGTATAGATTGTAATGTTTTGTAAAAATTTAGGTACAAACAACCAAGTTGCTGCCTCTAGAATACATCTAGAGGCCACTCCTTTCATAAAATGTGCTGAAAAAGCCAAGGCTTTAGTAGAATGTGACTTGAACTTACCTGGAATTGACTTGGTATGATAGGAATAACAAAAAGAAATAATATGGGAAAACAATTTGGAAATTGTCTGCTTTGACACTGGTTGTCCTGTTTTCTTGCCTTCATAAAGAAATAAAAAACTGATCAGAATTTCTGAAACGTTTAGTTCTCTTAAGATAGTATCCAAGTTATCTGTGGACATCCAAAGTATGAAGAATCTCCGTTCTCTCTCATGTTTAAGTTCTTGGTAAAAGACAGGGAGAAGGATAGTTTGGCTCAAAGTAAATTTGGATAGCATTTTGGGCATACAGGAAGCATTAGCTCTCAAATAAACCTTATCTTTGTGGAAAATGGGATAAAGTTGACACTCAATAGGAAGTTACAACTCAAGACATCCTTACTGCAGGAGTCACGGCAATCAGCAATACCATTTGCTGTGTTACGAACCTCAAATCAGCCAGATGAGCTGGATCCAGTGGAGTAGAAGCAATGTTTGTTAAACAACAAAATTAAGAGCCCAAGAAGGAGACACCTGTTTTCTAGGTGGATGAGTATGCAAAACTCTTTTCAAAAACATGACATGGGAATACATTGAAAGAGGGGGATCCATGGGAAGATATGTTAAAATGGCAGACAAAAATAAAACATGATAGAGGTGTAAGTAAGGCCAGAAGATAATAACTCACACAAATGTTGTAGAACCAGAGAAATATTAGCCTTAAAATGGTCTTGGTTCTTAGTGTAGCAGCAACTAGAAAATATTTTCTATTTGTTAATATATAATTTCCTAGTAGCAGGTTTCTTTGCCTCCTTTAATACCCGCTGCATTTCCTCAGAAAATAGGTACCCAAAATGCAATATAAATCTATCATTCAGGAAGCTAGGGCAAGTTATTTCAAGTTGGGGTGTATCAAACAACCCCCTGTCTTTTGTGAGTAGGTTCAGCCTTTGAGAAACTTGTGGTAATTCCTCTTGGCCACTTACAAAAGAAGGGAGAATCACTGTTGCATGGTAGAAAAGGGAATAACCACAACAATTTTTGAATTGTCCACATGAATCTTCATAATGAACCTGGATATCAGTGTAATGGGTAGAAAGGCATACAGGAACATTCCCATCCAAAGAAATGAAAATGCATCTGTTTTGCAGGCCTGCTTGCAAGGAGTCCTGAGCTGAATTTTATCATTTGCTTGTTGTGAATGGAGGTGAAGAGATCTATATGAGGTCCCCCTCAGCTGGATCAAATCCAAGAAGGCCACATAATTTAATTGGCATTTCTATTTGAGAGGGTCTGTCCTAGTTGTCCTCAGCTTTCCTGCCACAGTACTTTGCTTTGACAGAATATAAGACATCTTTAGAGTGGGATTGTGCTGAATTGATCCCAAGTTACCATGGCTAACCTGAACAGAGGGCAAGATCTGGAACTCCCCTGCTTATTTATGTAGCACATCATTGTGGTGTTGTCTGTATTCACTTGTAAAGGTCCTGGGGAAAACAGATGATTGCTAGAGCTGAGTGCATTTATAACTGCCAACATCTCTTTTATGTTTATCTGTTTTGGTCTGTCTTTTTCCCAAAGACCCTGCATTTTTAATCCCACTAGCAAGTCTGAGGCATCTGTTTTTATAGACTGTATCCATGCTATAAGACAGAATGGCAGACCTGAATTCAGATAAATATAATATATAAGTGCCCCTAAGCCACGGTGGTGCAGCGGTAGCATTGTCGCCTAACAGCAAGAGGTTGTCCCATTCATTTCTCTGCTGGAGCGCCTCCTGTGTAGAGTCTGCATGCCCTCCCAGCGGTTGAGTGGCATTCGAAAGACATGCGTGAATGGGAATGCCTTCGTTGAAGGTTGGGCATCGGGCTGGCACCACGGCACCATAAAAATCTACTGCCAATCATTAGCGAACCGGAGTTCCACTGTGGCAACCCCTAACCGGAAAAAGCCGAAAGAAGAACACAATATAAAAGTGCCCAATACCATAAAATAATTTATAAAACTCTATTAATAAAAATTAGAGAAAACATTAGGAAAAACAAAGTTTGCACTAAAAGTTGAAAAGAAATAATTTTTTTAACTATGGGAAACGTCATGCATCCATCTAAAAAAAATAGTAAGTTCCTTGCAAAAAAAAAAAAAAAAAAAAAAAAACAGTTTGGTAGAAAATTACTGTTTCAGTCACAAAATGAATCGCGGACATTTTTTCCCCAAAGAGAAATGATATATCTTGCAATGGAGAAACACTAGCTAACCATCAATTCTCAAAAGCCTTCAAGAGCACTCTTTGGTGGGAAGAGTGATGATGTCTTCAGCTCTGCTTTAGTTGTCAGTAGTTCAGGCTCATGGAAGGTAGTTTTAAGCTTTGGAAGCTGTCTGAGTGTTATAGCCTGTGCAGGATATAACACATATATCTAAGGCTACTGCAGCAGTGATCTAATGATGAAGATCACAGTAAACTACAGGTTAATGCCAGTGGAGCACTAACTTAGAATACTACTAATATATGGTGGCATTCTAAAAGTAGCAGTCAGTAACGAAAGTATTATACATAGGAGTGTCACGAAAGGAGATATTGCCAGCCCAGCTATCTGGAATTTTGTAAATAATTATATGGTATTTGTGAATATCAACATGATTTATATAGAAGTGTGACGAAGATAGATGCTGCCAAAATAACTGTCTGGAACTTGTGTCATTTGTGAATGTCAACCTGTTCATATAAGATTTTTGTGTTACAACTGTATTAGAACTGTATATTATGTGTATATCAAGCTGCTGGTATAGAAGTGTGTGTTGAAAAGGTATTTTACAAAGTACTGAGCTTAAAGATGCATCCACAGTGTACCCTACTGGAAAAGAACAGAAATGTACATACACTATTGTAACTGTTTAAATGTATATATTTTAACAATGGAAACCAGAACACAGGAGGTTAACTTCAGAAAAATAGCTGAAATTAAATTACTTTATGGCTGGGCCATAAAAAAAGATGTTATCTTTCAGTTTCAGTGCAGCAACAGACATAATGTCTGTAGTAGAGAAATGTTCTGTATTGTCTTCAAAGGTGGAGGAATATATTTTTTTACGACTTCCACCACTTGCCAAAAGATCTGCGGTCTATGTATTTTCACAGGTGGATGCTAAATACTGCTAGCTTTCTGCAGCGGGAGTTTCACCTGGGAGAGTGTCAGATGACAAGAAATTATGTCATTCGGCAAGCTATCCCAGAATTAATGCTTGAGGTATTAATTTGGGAAGTCTCTGAGAGAGAGAGAGAGAAATAGCATTCTGTAGTCTGTCTTGGACATGACCAGAAGACCCATTCACCACACATTTGCCTTGCTTGCTCTGAAGTAAGTGTACAAGGATACAGTATAATTATTTTAGATATAGTCAGGAATGTAGAGACTATCCTGCAATATTGTTTTAAATATTTCCTGTGATTTTGAACTCTGATATCACTGTACATATATATTTAGTATTGTCTTGTTCTTTTATTATTTATTATTAAAAATATTTAAACAGTTCACTATGGCTGATCTTTGTGAGACATATTTAAGCTCTGAGAGTGTGACTGCCGTGCCCTGGCCCAGCAGTCAAGGAGCCTCAATCCTTACCACTAACACCAGGGAGGGCGTCTAATATAAGAGGAAAGGATAACAAATACACACAGTAAAGTACAATTTCCTTTAAGTGCACCCAGAGATCACAGTCAGTCAGGGGCTGGTTGCTCACTTGCTCCCCAGGTCCCCAATAAGACTCCCCACTGGCACAGCTATAGGGTCCAGATCTCAGCCTAGCTGGTAAGCTAACCTCCAGTACCCTCTCTGTCCCACCAGTGCTTCGTGTCCCTGCCCAGATAGCGGACACACCACACACACTTTGAGATAAGTATTTATACAACTTCACAGACACTCCTGGGAAAGGCTGACACAGATTCTCCAGCGGTGTCCCTTTACCCAGACTATATGGTAGTAATTACTGCCACCACCAGCTAATACTTATCAGCTACCCAAAGGCCCTTAAAAGGGTGTCCCATTATTACTGTGCAATATTATTATCTAATTGGTAATGTGACTAATCAGTCTAAGGCTTATTAGAGTGGCCTTGTACAATAAACTCTATAAATATGCAATGTACTCTACAGCTTACTTATCTCTACACAAACCAGCCACAAGTAAAAGATTTTTAAAATATTTAATAATAAACAATTAAAAACACAAGACAATACTACTACACCACAGTGATATCTAAGAGTTCAGAGATCACACAGAAACTTAAAACAATACAGTAGTAGTAAAGTTCTGATATAACAGAAAAACACTTAAGTCTAAATCTTTATAGACCTAGTTATTTCTACAAAAAAACATACTTCTAAGATACTACTTACATAAAGAGAGCATAAGGCAGTGCTGAGAGTTTGATATCAAGATCAAAATGCTTACAGTCTCTCTCTGAACAATAGTTTTTAAACTCACTAACAAACATCTCTGCTAGGCCCTCCCAGATTACATCATTTTGACACTTAGGTTTTCCCAGTATACACATTACATCATTTTGACACTTGGAGTTCCCAGGCCAAAAGGCTACATTATTTAACAATCTAACACCTGCTCAGGAAACTACAACAATAAAAGACATTTCACATGTACACTCTAGTAATTATTCCTTAAGTTAAGACAATATAAAGAATGTGTTCAGTTAGCCTCTTCAGCACCACTATTTAGATCAAAAGATATACAAAACATAATTTCAACTTCAAAGAACATTTGAAATGCTTGGCTTACTTTTCCTTACAGCAGATTGCAATGTTGCTACAATCTTGAAGTTCACATTTTACAGTGTTTTCTTTCATTTAAGAACACAAGCCTGTATTTTACATTTATATTTACAAATGATAGAATTATGTATCAAATTCTATTTGGCTAGGCTGGCAGCCTTCACCCATCTTCCTCCAATCGTCACAGAGAGTACCGGCATATTCATTTGGTGACACTGTGTAGGCCACTCCTAATAGCCTTACTCTTGGTCAAACTACAATTTGTATTTATAGTAACATTACACAGTAAGATTGGACACCCTTTGTTAAGGGCCTTAAAATAGCTGATAAAGAGTGAGTGGTGGTAGGAGAAACTACCTTATAGTCTGGTCCAGAGGGGGCATAGCTAGTAAACATGTGCCAGCCTTTCCCAGCACTGTGTGTGCATAACTTAAACCTCAAAGAGTGTGTGTCAGCTACTTGGGCAGGGACACGAGGCACTAGTTGGACAGAGAGGGTGCTGGAGGTCTTGGGTTAGTCACTCAGCTGAGATCTCAACTATATAGCTGTGCCTGTGCGAAGTCTTATTGGGGATTTGGAGAAAGAGGGAGAAACCAGCCCAGGACTGACTGTCGTCTCTGTGTGCTCTTAAGGGAAATTGCACTTGATGCAGAAAGCTGCATCTGCAAATAATGTGCATTTATCTGTCATCCTTCCAATGTACATCCCCCACTAGTTCTAGTGGTGAGGATTGAGGCTCCTTGATTACTGGGCCAGTAGTGGGGCGTCACAAGGAGAATACCAAATGGGTGCTTACAACTGCATATAAATACAAGTATGACACACATTAAAAAAAGTGAGGTGCTAAAAGATGCAAAGGGAAGAATTAGTTGACTTTTGTGTGCATTATTCCACTTTGAATATTAATTAATTCTAAGCACAATAGCTATCTTAACACATTAGCTGAAATTTCCATAAACTCAAGGCCGTTCTACTGGGGACTTCAAATATCTATCAATAAACTGGCTGACCTGCACTGCCAATGGTCAGCATGCCCAGCACTTCCTTGACATTTGACATTATAAATGCTGACTCTCATTCATGAACAGTTAACAGTCCTACTATGGGCCCCAGTATCCTAGATCTAGTTCTCTCAAATATGGCCACTTCTTATACATTTACAAATGTATCATATCTTTTTACATCAGACTATAATTTAGTCACCTCTTCCTTTAAAACTGGTGGTACTTTCCATGTAAGTAGCTTTGTGTTAAGGGGACTCAAAAACAAACCTTCTTCAGTTACTTGATGATTTAAATAAATTCTGTTGTAATCCTGCTTTAATAGATCCTATTGCTAAAGCTGCTACCTATGCCTCCAACTTTTACCCCCACATAAATAGTTGTTTTGACAAGGCAATCCCTGTATGCACCAAATATAATGAGAAATTAAAAAAACTGTGGTCAATACCCATATAGTAAACTATATAACAAGAGAAAGAAACTGCTTAATGTTTATAAGAGGTCTCCATTCTACCTACCTTAAGAACACATTTAAGCAAACTAAAGAACTTAAGGGAACCATTAGAAAGATCAAAGCTTAGTATGAATTTAAAATAGCCACTAGAACTAAAATAACTGCAAATCTTTCTTTAACTGTATCAGGAAGTTAAGACCCAATACCCACCAGTGTTCAGAGCTAATCCACAATAATACTACACTCTCTGATCCAAAGGAAATAGCTAATATCCTAGCTAACAAATTTAGAGCAAATGTTGCTCCAGCCCCAGTTATAGCTATCCCACAGGTTCCACAATCTCAGCCATCCCCTTTAATTACTATAGAACAAATTCCCTCAGCCCTTTCAACAACTAAAGATACTTCATCTATAGACCCTGACAACATACCAGGTTGCCTGATTATCAGTGCCTAATATAGCCTTTCTGAACCCCTATTTAAACTCTTTATCCTAAGCTTCCCCACTGGTTATATTCATGAAGCCTGGAAAACAGCTATTCTAATGCCATTACACAAGGGTGGCTCAACCTTCGACTCTGTTAATTACAGACCCATTAGCCTTACTAGTCTCATTTGTAAAGCTATGGAGCATGTTATTTCAGATTTCATTAATGTGGACATTGAAAATCTTTCAGACCTGGAACATCATTAATTTGGGCCTTATCAAAGGAGAGTTCTGCCTCTTTAACATCATTATTTTTTTTGAAAAAGTAACAGAAGCAGTGGATAGTGGTTATGCAGTGCATACAGTATATCCAGACCTGACCAAGGTCTTTAGCACTACTTTCCATGCAAACATTATTGATAGACTTGTAAATCTGAATACAAATCCTTATATTGTGCGATGGATAGCTAACTGGCTGTCTGACAAAATCCACGTGGTTAGAGTAGCAAGAACCACTTTTAAAAGCAAAACAATTACCAGTGGTTTAGTTTTGTGCCCTTTCCTACTTGGCATACATTTTCCAGACATTCAGACCAGCACTTCTGGCCTATGGTTAACTAAGTTTGTAGATGACTTGTAAATTGAGTGTTGTTATTCAATCTTCAACTGACTCACAATTGCTCCAGCACATCTTAAATCATATTAACAATTGGTGCAAGGACAATGGTCTCAAATTAAATGTAAAAAAATGTAACATAGTTCATTTTGGTAAACAAAACAGTGTAATTTACCATATAGGAGATGCACCCACCAATCAGACACTGCTGTAAGGGATCTGGGTACTCTTGTTGATAATTTCTTATCATTTGAACCTCATGTCTCCACAACAGTTATGAAAGCCTTTTATCTGGCCCATCTAATTTCCAAAGGCATCTCCACTAGATCCAAAGAAGTTTTAATTCTCCTTACTCATGTCTTATCAGCCCCATTATTGAATATAACACACCTTTAAGCATGTATTTATCTAAACATATCACACAACTTGAGAGACCTCAAAAATTCATAACTAAAAATATCAGTGGCCTCAAAAATCTTAGTTATCAGAACAGACAGCAGCCATTTCTCAGCACTCAGTTTCTTACTGACTCATCTGTCGAGATCTATGTCTAGACTTTCATGCCATGAAAGATCAAATCCTATTTGATCTCCTATTCCTCTGTAGAACTAATGGTACATCAAATACTTGGTTAAAGGAACTAAACCTTTATCTGCAGATAAATAAGACACATTTGGGTGATAGATTCAAATCCTAATGTATCCTTCACCCCTGGGACAAACTTCCACTCCATGTCATGCAGACTAGCACCTTCGCCACCTTCAAGGTAATCCAAGATAATTGGATGGGCAGCCTCAAATTTTCCCTCAGTCTATCTTGTCTTATCCTCCCTGAGGCTAGAGGGAAATTTTGGATAGGGTTTTTGGCTAGGCTTGAAATGGTCTAAAGACCGATTGCTTATTACTTACTTATGAACTGAATTCAACATAAACTAAACTTTTCTAATGCTGATACACTGTACATTATGGACGGTAGGTATGTACATGATTGATGGTTGTGCAGCCTAGAAGTACTTACAGCAGAAACCTAAGATGTTCCTTAATATATTCATGATCTTTTAAGACTCTAGTCTGCTAAGGGACTTTATTCCATTATGCCAGAGTAGTGAGTGTGAAGGATCAGTCACTTGAAGGTAGTTTTGAACATGGAACAAGAAGTGAGAGACCACATTCAGGAAGAGTTATTTGTGTTTGTTTTCTCCTAACATACCTCACAATTGCATTTGTAAGGTATTTGGGGTGTTTAACTTTAAATGAGTTTACGCATTTGACTGACAACAAATCTGTCCCTTTTAGTCCACAGTATCATTCCAGACTATTGGTAAACAAGAAACAGCTGTTAGGATGTGCAGGGGAAAAGATACTTGTCAGGGCCTAACATGCTCTTAGGCAAGTTTGCTTGCTTTGATTGAAGACATTTTAGCAAATCTAGAAAGAATAATAAAGCTAATGGATAAAAGAGACTTTGTACACTGTAGGAAGCCTTCTGGAGAGTGCTGTTATCATAGACCCAAGTATTGCCAAGTCATTTACTGTTACATTGCAAACCCACCATCAAAATTTTAACTTTCAAAAAAAATGTTAACTTTTTCACATGTATCTGATGCTGAAAGTTAGCCTACTTATATCTCTACATTTGTGAACATTTTTAAAAATCAAGCTTGAAAACAAAAGCCAAACAAATGTAAAGATCTTTTGAAGAGTAAATGTTATTTAAAATGTACCAGTGTTGTTCAATAAAAATGTTCTTTAAAATGGTAAACATCAGAACATTCAATACCTACACCCAATGTGCACAGTGATAAAGCCCTGACTGTACCCCAGACAACCTGTATTCAACTAGCTGTACGGGTGCTGGAGGGTCCAGGTGGGAGGCTGGAGGGTAGTGAATGGCCAGTACTGTCTCTCCCATCCTGGAAGAAGAGTGGCGGGTTTACTGATAAGTCATCTAGATTAGAGAACCAATGTAGAAAGTTTCCTAGTACAATAAGGAGCTATGGGTTTCAAGTGGAATACACCAAAAGCACTAGAGGTGTGTAATCAACTCAAGCAACACTATACCATTGTGAATTCTAACACATGGACTTAAACACTGGAAAATTGGCAATGAAAAGAAACATACCATAAAAGCATAGAATGTTTTCATAAAGCTACATGAAAACATTAAAAGTTCTGTACCACAATTTAGAAACGGCCAACATTTGGAGATGCTGCAAAAAGTTAAACAGGCTGGTTAATCCTGCAAAAAAAAAAAAAAAAATTAATAATAATAACAGACCGATTATTCTTAGGAAATAGCTTCTGCCAATAATACATAACTGCAGCAAAATAATTCCTCGTACTTGCTAGTGACAGCTCCTATGATGTTCAGAAAAGACTGTAGTTGTTAATGCCAAGCATGCAAGTGTTCATTGTTATTAGCTCAGATGAAAAGAAAATCCTGCAAAACTGAAATGAGTTTTCCATAATAATACTGTACAATTGAATGCAGTAGTTTTCTTTAAAAATGGCAGGATGATAAAATGTTGCTAATTAATGATAAAAGATTTGTAAGGAAGATCAATGAACTGATATCTCACTTTGTTACTTAAAAATTTTGCAATTGTTAAACTAAATTAATATGGCATCAAATCAAATTTGCCAGGCCCTTATCTACTGACTAGATGTTCCCACTTCCCATCTGACCACAATGTGTTATGAAAAGTATGTCTAGCCTTTAGCTTTAAAGCACGTTTACAGGTGGACAATGCCCCTACACCCCACCCAATGTTAATAGAACAGTTTCTCTCTCTCTCTGTCTCTCTCTGTCTCTCTCTCTCTCTCTCTCTCTCTCTGTCTCTCTCTCATGCAGCCCCTCAACAAAAAAAAAAAATCCTTTTTTTTTATTTAACCTCCCAGCAAAAAGTTCACATATCAATTACAAAATTACTATCAGATTAACTAATGCAATGTCAGTAAGTATCATAATTTATCATGGCAGTACAGTAAAAATTAGTACACTGAATATTTTAGGAAAATATGTGCAACTGTCAAGAAGTACACAGATACATTTAATTGTCAAAGTCAAAGTAAACTTTATTGTTGAGCAGATATACACATCAGTGCAAGATGAATGAAATTACGTTGCTTTGGTTCCAGTGCAAGACATAACAATGAACACATAGTTTGAATAGCAGAAAGACTAATGTACATGCAGTAATAATTAAAATATTAACAACAAAGTAAATTACCACAATTGGACAGGAAGACATTAATCAATATTATACTAGCAGATATTGTAAGACTATGACTTGACATTGTGATTGCTTAGAATATTGCACTTCATCAGTTATAGCATGATATATTCTAATGTTCATATTGCATATGTATGAAGAGGTGACTCATTCCTGACTATTGCACATTCAGGAAGTAATAGCATATGAAATCAGGCTTACCAGACCAGTTACTGAAGCAATTTTCAAGAGTGATTACTATAGATAATACTTCACTGCAAGTGGAATATTGGTCTGATTATTTGCTGTCATGCCTGCCATTCAAGTTCAGCAGACTTATTGATAGAGGGAAGAAGCTTCTGTTCAGTCCAGATGTTTTGCGGTGTAAGCTGCGATACCACCTGCCTGTAGAAAGACGGAAGTACATGCCATGGGCAGGGTGAGTGGGATCATTGATTTTCTTTATAGCCCTTCATCCATAGATGGGACTTTGGAACCAATGACTTTTCTGCTGTCCTCACTACCCTCAGGACAGCCTTGCAGTCAGATGCTTTGCAGTTACTATACCAAACTGTGACGTTATTTGAGAGAATGCTCTCTATGGTCCCTCTGTAAAAGGCTTTGAGGATGGACTGAGGCAGGTTTGCCTTCCTCAGTTTCCATAGGAAGTGCAGACGTTGTTGTGCCTTCTTCACTATGTGGCTAATATGAGTGGACCAGGATAGGTCATCTGAAATGTGCACCCCCAGGACCTTGGTGTTTTTGACTCTTTCCACTGCCATCCCCTTAGTTTCCAGAGGTTGATGTACCTCCTGAGTCCTCCTAAAGTCCACTATTAATTCTTTGGTCTTGCTTACATTTAAGGACAGATTGTTGCTGTCACACCAGCATCAAATTCCTCACCATTTCTGACAAGACCTACTACAGTAGTGTCATCTGCAAACTTGATGATTTTGTTGGATTCATTTGCATGAACACAGGGCTCATAACTTTAGAAAGTTCTGGTATTTTAATGTAAAGCTTACAAAATGTCTGTTTCTTTAGAAAAAAATCACCCATATAATAGCAATTATATTTAAAGTCCATATAGAAATGTATTTTCTACTGTTTCAAAAAACTTTGGTAGGGTGACTATTTTATGTCAGTCTATAACATTCAATAAACAATTGGCTCCTCATTCTAACTTCAAAGATGACCATTTCAAATAGCATTCAGATTCTGGAAATGTAAATGTCTTTTGCCCTGGTTAAAAAAAAAAAAAAAAAATATATATATATATATATATATATATATATATATATATATATATATATGCATGCATAATTCTACTGAAAATACTGGCACTAAGCTTTTCGAACAAACAGCATATTGAACACTCAAAAGATCAAGAAAGGAAAACCATTTCCTCTCCCAATCTTCACATTAAACCCCCATAACACTTGCCCCTCAAATTCTTCTGAATAGTGGCAGTGCTACAGGGCATTTTTAAGGTAAGGTGCACCCACACATACCCCTCCACACACACACACACACACACACACACACACACACACACACACACACACACACACACACACACACGTGCGCGCCTCCGTTTTAAAAATGGTGGAAGTGCAGTATACAGTTCCTATTTTCTGATAATGTAAATTGTATTTCTTCTTCATCTATAAATAATCCCAGGGAATCAGAAAGAACCCCAGGGCTAACAGTAAGAGCTGCAACTGAAATAGACTGTTTACATGATGCAGGAAACTGCGATTTAGAAACTTTTAATCTGTCATGAGGAAAGACCTCATTATCAGCTAACCTGCATGCCTCTGAATTGCCCTTAACTATCATTTCTGCTAATCAGCACTTTCCTGTGGTAGTCCACACTAGTGGTCCATGCATTGCTTTGGCGCAGGCCGTCCACCCATTCACTCTCTCACACACACGCACACATTCAAACACAAATAAACACACACTCATCAACATACCTCTAATCTATCTCTGAGTTAAAAGAATGTCCTTAATGTCTCTTCATATTTTTTGTCCCTGCCGTCAGAAACCACAGATACTTAGTCAGTCAGTAATGCCAGACATTAGAGTTTAATTCTCCTTAGTGTCTATAAAGTGTATTGTGTTGCTAGTCCTGTTGCTCTAGTAACTTTAGTAACTTTTTAAGGGAGTACAAGAAATTCTTTAAAAATTCTCATCTAGTGTTCCTCCTGGCACCGAAGACTACCTCCACATGAATGCAACCACATCCCTCTCCTTTGTCTGTCCCAGATTTTACAAGATGATCCTGCTGTTGCCTCTTAGAGGTGCTCAGTCTCTTGTAACTAATGAAATGTTGTAGTCATTGAATAATGCCAGAGATTAGAGTTTCATATTTATTATTAATATATAACAAACTGCTACATTAACTGATCAATTAATACAGTAGGTTAATGCTACTTCTCTCTGTGCCAAGGGTGTAGGGCATAATCCCCTTTTAACTTTACATGTTTATTTATTTATTTAATTAGAAAAACTTAGGTAATATTTTAAAGTATCCATGGCATCTAGTGGTGGTGCACAAGGCTAATAATCTCTTTGTGAGTTGTGAGAATAAAGGGTTTGAATCCGGTTTTAGCAGCTTTAGATCAAGCTATATCGTGTATTCCTGCTGTCTAGTGCTCTCCCACCCCATGTCTTTCATGCTGCAAAACTTTTGTTTTTTTTATTTTTTTAAGTGCCTTTAAGGCAGGATATAAAGAGTTATCCCTGGTGTTCAGTGTCCTCCCCCACCAGTGCTGCAGGATGTGATCATTAGTCTATGGGAGTGTGGTGGTATGACAGCTCCCCCACAAATGCACACATTCATGTATATATATGTATGCCCCTATATCGCACTAAGAGGTACGCTTATTCATTCACCCAAACACACACACACACACACACACACACAAACTTAGCCCACCCCCTAATTAACCCTCACTGGGGCCTCCCAGATCAACACACACACACTTGCCTCTAACATGATCAGATGACTGCAAGCTTTTGGGTGTGTTATTGACACGGGTGGCAATGTAACTTATGCAACTGAGTGATTCTTTGAATCACTCATCTGTGTAAATGCCTTACAGCAGGTATTTCTGGGGGAGAGCACATGCCTAATTAGCATATGCTTCTCTTAGAATGCAGCATTGGCATTTGCAGTAGGCAAATGGGACAGCCCACTGTGGTGAGCACATCTTTCAGTTGCACTACCATAGCAGGGCTGTCTCTGAATCAGAAAAATGTTTAGTGTGAAGTGTGTAACAGGCATATACCTTGTAGTAACCTTACTGAATCTAGCCTAGTATCTATAGCAGTGTTATAAAGAGCTTATTGTAAATAAATAGTGCATATAACAGTATTATACAGATTTCATTGTAAATAGGAGTGATTTTTTTTTTTGGTTCTGTCTTAAGTTGTACTTGGCCATTTAAGATCAGAGAGATACCATTGTGCATTAATGGCGGCAGATTTCTTTAGCATCCTAGTAAATGTAATGTGAAAAGAGGTCTGAAATAAGACCAACCAGAAAGCTTTTGCCTTTTGTGAAAGGGGACTTGGTGTACAGAGGAGTGGTTCTGGGACAGAAACTCAACCACACTAACAAAATAACAATATGGAGAAACTGGAAATTGTTCCCAACACAGAGAAATTCAAACAGACCTAATAACAGAAACGGCTTCCTAGCAATGAAAGACTAGGTGTAAGACTGAATTAAAGGTACCTGACATGCTTTTGGTTAAATCACAAGACTGCTTTGCTTGGAAGAACCTCCATGTAATATTATTTGTGTATAATTAGCTACATTTTATAAGACCCATGGTCTGAGCTGCTTTAATCCTCTACATGGGTGGATATGGCTAAAACATGGACAAATGAACACCAACAATAAACTATTTATTAATAAAAGGAGAAATACAGAAACTAAGTATAACTTGTAGGTCATGGATAAAAAGTGCCAACAGACCTTATGTCCCAAGGTTTAGCATGACTGAGGGTTATGATGACTTA
The DNA here is from genome assembly GCF_019279795.1 of Protopterus annectens. NCBI lineage: Eukaryota > Metazoa > Chordata > Ceratodontiformes > Protopteridae > Protopterus > Protopterus annectens. The sequence continues at coordinate 1,737,182,325 of NC_056737.1, forward strand.
TTCTACAGTCATGTACAAAAGCAGGAAAGCATATGACAAAGTCCAGGATGATCCGTGAATTATGGGCTACAGTTCACACATCCACCCAGGTGTGTAAAGGGTTTATGGAAGAGTGTGGAAAGTAGAACTGGCAAAGCCATAAGATTCAAGATAATTAGCTTACAGAAACGTTAAGTAAGGAATCAGAAGCTGAAGTGATGCATGGGTAACCATAGAACACATGGAGACAGAGTAGTAAACAAAAGAAAAGTCAGAGAGCAAATCAGGCTCTCCATCTTAAAGAAGAAAGGGATAAATGTTCAGGAACAGGCAAGGCTACTCACTTAAAGTGAGAAGTTAAGGAGATGGGCAATATAACAGATTGGAAAAGGAGAAAAGCAGCAGTCTGAGAAAGCAGAGTATTCTGAAAGATTTGCCAGAAGGGAACAAATGCCATATGAAGGAATGTTGACTAAGAGATCCAGGAGCAAAGGGAGATACAAGGAAGAAGAAGCAAAAAAAAAAAAAGATGGAGACAAGGATACAGAAAAGAGACATGGGGACAAACCAGAACTGAGGGTAACAGCTGTTCAGTCTGGTCAATGTAGGGACAGTGGTTAACTAAGTGCTCTCCAGCAGTGGCCAGACAAGGGAGAACAAAGGATTACTTGTCACTGGAGGAAAGGAGAGCAAAAGGCAGAATTGTCTGGAACAAATGGGTGCACCATCCAAAGAATTAAATTAATTACGCTCAGACTGGACTGGCAGCAAAAGAAACCGGGTGCAGGTAGAAAGGTAAGAAGTACAATGACTGAAATAATGCAGTGGTGCAGAGCTTAAGGAACAAAAACAAAGTAAAATATGAGCATTTTAAAAAATGTAGGGGGGGGGGTCAATAAGAACCTACAAGACAGAAACTGGCAATAAAATAAGCAACATAATAAACAACATTATGTTGCTGTGAACCAAGTTCTGCCTTGAAGAGTTATGTTTAACTGATTTATTTGGAAAATGCATTTTATTTATATTTGTTTACCATGATAGAACACTGATCCAAATGGACCTGTTTTAGGCAGGCTCATCCAAGGAGATACAGTCAAATAGAGCAGAACATATCACAAAGAAGTTTAAAACTTTTATACTCTACAATAGAAATGTCATACAGTAAGAAGGCAAACTACAATTCATAGTGGAGGAGTAAATTAAAAACGTAATACAGACAGTAGGTCATGTTGTCTAACAGACAACACATTTGAAATAAATAATTTACAACCTGTAGACACAACTGAAGACAAATGTTTCAAATTGCTGATAGAAAAGAAAAACAGTTGAAAAGATGTACTTTTAGAGAATTTGATGAAAACATACCTGTTTACATTGAAATGGAAACACGAAGTAGAGTTAATTTGGTTAGTTAGGTATATGAACTTGTGCATGGAGTATTTTTATGTCAGGTGATTCCATGATGAATTTCCTTAAAGAGACAGGTTTTAAAGTTTGTAAAAAAGTCTGAGTTAGAATTTAGATTTTCAGCGATATCACAACAGTCTGACACAGTTTCAGTCCTATAACTGACAAACTTTGATCACTGAAGTTAAGTCTTCTGCATGGATTATGTAAAATGGGTTATTACCAAGATGGACTCTGAGACTTAAAAGAAATTTCATAGAGATGATCCACCTGATAGAAAGGGAAAGGCTTGTGGTTTTAGTAGTTTATAAAGGAGAAAGAAAAAAAAAACAGGTCAGCTATTTTTAAGAGGCAGGCCACTATGGCCAGCTTTTTTTTTTTTTTTTTTAAGAGGTAGGCAATTAGCTTGCGTAAATGACTGATTAGTGAAGTTCCTGTCAGGGGTAGGGGGCAAGACTTTATGTATGTTTGAAGTTGTTTTTATGGTGGGGACATGCAAAAGGAAAGTGATCTTTGCTGAGGCTGAGGAAGAGAAAGACAAGGACCTCCTCAATGCTGCGATAACAGGAATTTCCTATTGTTGCAGTGGTCATAGATACACCAAGGATAAGCAGTGGGCAGAGACTGTGACTGATGTAAGGGCTGTTGCAGATCATAGCTACACAAAGTCAGGGTGTCACAGGTGGACAAATGACATGCAATATAAGACAAAGAAGATGGCAGAAGTGCTCTGGTTTCTGGATTAGTATAGACGCCAGTGACATCCAGCTGGGTGACCCTCAACCCAGTTAATGAGGTGCCCATTGCCCTACTCCCTAAGGTGTCAGTGCATTGGATTGAGAAGTTAATGATGTGGGAGCATCCCCATGAGCAGATGTGCAATTTCAGCATGTTCTTAGATATACCAGTTCCGTATACATGTGATACCACCCAGGCAAATCCCTGCAATGACAAGCTCACCGTATGAGCATGGCAAAGAGGGTCAGTCACAGGGACAGCCATTTGAAGAAGGAACATCAGGGCCTACTTGATGCACCTCCATATGGAAGATACCAGCTGGTGAATAGAGGCATCTGCGCATGTGATAGGGTATTATATGCATGCATGTATGTCTAATATGATATTCACCTTGCATTCTGCAGGTCATGAGTCTACAGTCAATGCCCAACTATCTCCTTAGCCAAAAAGACTTTAGCTAGCACCACTAAAACACTACTGGCGGGGAGGGGGTATTAACAATGCTCATTCTGTAGCATGACAAACTGGGTCTGCAAAAAGAACCACATATACAGGTGAAAGTATCACAATAAGGAGTACATCCACCACAGTGTCCTCAGTGTGACAGTTTCTGAAGAAGATGTAAATGTGCAATAGGTACTGGAACACATATATCTAAGCATGCAGAAAGCATCAAACACTGTAAATGCATGCAGCAGAACTGCCAAGGCCTGTGGTGGAGTGCACATAGCCACCACTTTGGGCACATTTGTAGATTACATGAACACTCTGCAGAACACTGTGTGCACCCCACTCTCAACAGGCCAGGCAATGAAACAAGTGGAACATACAACAGGCATATGACAATAGTGGAGAGTTGGACACTCTGCTTGTTCAGCTCTTTAGGCAAATATTGTCTGACTAACATATTAAGGCATTCAGTTCATCTAAAGAAAACTGTAATGCTAGAGTGATAAAATATCATGATATTTCTGTCACTGAGTGCTTAGTTTTCTTATATACAGCATGATATTTAGTATTTGTTTATTTATTTATTTTTGGATTATGATGAAAAAGAATTATCATGCCCTCATTGCCATATAGAATATATTATCTGGTACACCTCATGTGGATATAGGAAGGCTCTATGCGTCCTTATGAACCCTAGCTACTGTGCAGCAGCTAATTAATGGTCTGATGGGGTCTATAGCACAAGGTTGCATACTGTCTCCATGTCACATTAGCCAATTACCAAGATGGTTTAGCAGCCCCATACCCACATGAGATTAGGAGCCAGGTGGGTATGGGGCAGGGGCTTTTGCCATGGCCAACACAGTGAGCATTGCACAGCATGGTCTGGTATTATAAGTTACAGCTCATCTGTGTGCATATCTGTCCACTATCATGCAGTCTATACAGCAGTGACATTCAGAGGTGCAGTCTCAGATTCCTTGGCACAACCACCCAGATATGGCACACACCACTATGACTAGCAAGAGGGAGTATATAAATATTGGGGAGTTGATGAAGGATCAACAATAAAACATGAACAAATGTGAATAAAACTAAGTATGGAATATTTTAGACGACTAAAATTAATACTGAAAACAGCACTGACAGCTAGGGACAAAGCTACAAATCAATTTGATCTCCCTGTCCTAACTTATAGTTTTGGAGTGACTGACTGGTCCTAAAAGGTGTTGGATTGGTTGGACAGGAAAACAAGATGTATGCTTCATGTTTATCAAATGATTTATAAAAATCAGTGTAAACCAAGATTATATATTCCCTATTCTGAAGGAGGTATGGGCCTCCTCAAAATTGATTATATATATATAGATCTGCAATCATAGGACTTCATACATATTTGCTAACCTCACAAGACCCCAATGTAGTGAAAGTTTTAAAACATGAGGAGAATAAGTCTAAGATGATGTCCCTGCTTAGTTTAGCAGAAACATATAAGTGTCAAGTGGGTATGGAAATCAAAACAGAGGTAGATAAAATCAGGCAGCAACTGAATGTGCCAAAAAGCAAAAGAAAGAATATAAGGTGATGGATCAGATGAGAAAGCAAGAAATATGGAAAGTGCATAAATATAAAATCTCAGACATTCTGTCAACCAAGCTTCTATACATGTAAATTATACTCCTCGCATATGATAATGCATAGTGGGAAATTATTAGGGATCATACATGTGGACTCTATGTTGTGCCCATGGTGTCTCCAGTAGGCTTCTGGTACATGCTGATTGCTGTTATGACATTGGTCTGCAGAAGTATGAAATGTCCATACTTGGTATGCACATCCATAGCACAACACACACTGCACAGCCAGCTCAGTATGTGGGCACCCATCTGGTATCTGTCATGCTGTTCTGCATAACAAGTGTGCTGTATTGTAAATGTGCACTCTACTGGCACTGTCTTGTTGACCATGATTGTCACTGGGGTGCCAGTTTCATGGTTTATGTGGCAAATGCCATCATTCCCATGATTATAACAAAAACATGATGCATCTTATTGGTCATTTTTCTCAGGGATCACATAACTGTATGGGTGTTGACACGATTGATGTAGTTCAAAGTAGGACACTAAAATGCTGCATAACTTTCACCAGAAGTCATATAAAGATAAATTACAAAAGCTTAATATATAGAGTTAAGTAGAAAACAGTAAAATAGAATATAATAGAAATATTTAAGTTCCTCAGTGGAATTCACAGAGGCCAAATGGATACCATAGTTCAAAAAGAGAGAGGTGTAGGAGAAGAAGAAGAAAACATACTGATGAAGGATTCGATTATACAAAATGGACAGCACAGGTCTGGCACAAGGGAGTGTCTTTTCGCAAAAGGAGCGGTAGATGACTGGAATACCATTTTTGAACAAGTAATTTAAAAACAGAATTAAATTAAAAACTTGTGTGACAAATCTGCATGATTATTCTTATGAGGGGTGATGACACAGAAGCTGCCTTTTAAGCAGAATCATCAGTGGAAAATACAGAAAGGAGAAGAACGTGTGCATGAGCCATGGCCATATGGTCCTTATATGCTATCAGAACATATAGCCCTATGTTTTCAGAAAATGCAGGCTGAAACACCCGAAACCAAGAACTCCAACATGCTGCAATTTATTTAGGTGAAGTTTAACTTGTATGGTAGTAACCCTGGAAAACTAAAAATGAGAGACATCAATACTTGTGGGCTAGCCTAGCACTTATGAATGGAAAGTGTAGGTTGAGAAATGCTGGTAGCAGATTAGAACATATTCCTTAGTAGTTCAGTTTTAATAGTTCACAGTGACTTTGTTCGGTCAGAAAGTTAATGATTCATGCCATACTTAGGTTGCTTCAAAAGATGAGCTTGTTTCATTCTAAACAACTATGTGACAGTCCATCCAGATGGCTGAAATTCATATGAGTATCTCCTGTTGCTTCCTCCATATATGATATATTTTTTAATACATATTTCTGTCCTATGGTCCTTTTTGCAGCCATGAGCAAAAGTATTTTTTATACCTGCTGCTTATTCTTTGTACTTATCAGTTCTATTATTTCCTACTTGTGAATGTTTTTTTTTTGTCTGGGCTGTGCCTCCAAATGGTCAGGTCTGTTCAGTGCATTACCCTGGTAAACAAATATAAATACAATAAATAATTAAGTAATGTTCCTTACTGTGATAGTAAACATGTTACAAATATGAATAAGAAGACTGGACAGGGACATAAATACTTTAGTGTAATCTATGCTCAAAAGAATGGATGCTCAGAGTATTTGGTGAAGGTAAGTGAAAAATAAGGATTCTGTCTGTGTGGAGAAGCTACAGTCAGAAAAATGAAGTGTATGTGCATGTGGAGGATGGTGGTAGGGACCCTGATTTAATTATGTCTGTTTTCAGTTTATTTTTCATTAATTCAACTTATTTCATTTCATTCATTAACCAGGTGGTTCCATTAAGCCGGGGGGGGGGGGGCTTGTCAGATGAAGTTTAGAGTAAGTCATTATTACAAATGCATGGGAATACACAGGATATTTCATCAGAAATCAGTATGTTTCAAAGTATTAAAATACAATTCCTATAATTTCAAGAAGATAACTTTCATAAACACGGGGGGGGGGGCATTGTGTTAGGAGACACAGCAGACACTTGGTAAGTGTTTATTTTATAGCTGAGTGGTACTTGTTGACATAGCTGACATTCTGAGTAATAGAGGTTACCTAAAGAGCTAAATGAGATTTCTTAAGAAGTGAATGCAGTAAAGGAGGCTCCTATGACCTCCAAAGCACTGGCATTTGCTATCAGGTATGTGTTCTAAGTCCCATTGTGAAGGAGCCAAGGCTAGCAGCACACTTAATGTCTGGTAGTGGACTCCATAGTTTGAAGTAGCTGTGCTGAAGGCTCTGTCACAGCAGATTCACCTTGAATTGTAAAGTGGAAAGCTATAAAAAAGATGAAGGTCCATAAACTGCTTATAGGATCGATGGAGCTGATTGCATACTGTGGTTAGCTGAAAGCATTCGAGGTTCTGAGAAGTCTTACCAAGTGCCAAACAAAGGGCAGTAGAAGTGATGACCTGTGCTTTTTGTTCCTGTAGTAAATTTAGCTGTTCAGTGGAAGTGGTAAATCATCTCCTGAGGATCAGCCTGCCCCAACATGTTAATAACTGACTCTTAAAGTAGAGAACAGTGAATAGCTAACCATTAGCTGTTTGCTCCCTGACAGAAAGCTTACAAAGGTGTTTTAACTGAAATAGTGTTCCATATTTGTAATGTGTTTTACTCATACAGATAAGATCAGAGAAAAGGATTTGTTTAGTCCAGATGACCTTCAAGTGTTTTATTTTTTTCACCATTTCAGCAAGATTGCTATTACTGATTTAACAGTAAGGATTTGATTCCTATGAGAGCACTGTTTACTGATGGCTCTAAAGAGAACTGCCTAAATATTTCCAGCATTTGGGTGAAAGTGATTGTTTTGAAGGCACAACTCTAAGCTAATTAAGGTCTATTGGTGAATTGGTGATTGAATAAGAAGAACCATTTTATCTGTGATCAAACTGAGAATATTTGAAAATAATTTCAGAAACTCTTTCTGCACCACACATTAGAAAAGAGAAGCTCAGTAATAAAATTGTAAGCGAAGCCATTCTTGATGTACATAAACTGTTGGTCACTGTCAAACAATTATGTACAAATTAAACATCAGGCCTTGATAACATAATAAACAGGGACCCAATAACTTTATAGGGTCTATGTTAAATGTTCAAACATCCAAAATGTCGAACAATTACATGATCGAGACCAAGTGTTCGACATTTGGATGTTTGAACATAAAAAAAAAAACACACACAGAAAAAAACACTTTAACAGTGTAGGAAGGGGGGCAATCCCCTCTGCACCCCCCACACCCCCCTACTTAAATATACCAACTCCGAGACCACACTTCAGTGCAGAAAAGGGAAATTCTCCCTATCTGCACCATACAGTGCCGTTGAAAGTCTGTCTTTGAGCACTCAAAATTTCGAACGTTTGTTCTCGATAATGTAACGTTCAAAATTTTGAGCGTTCGAAGATTTGACAGGTACCCACTTTATACGAAGAAATGGAAGGAGCCCTTTCAGAGCTCTTCATCACATTCCTGTTACATTACTGTATTGCTGAAATGATGAATGCACTCTCCATAAGTCACATTATCTGGCTCTACTTTTGCACACTTAATACCGAATTTGTGATTGTTGCATTGTTGTTTCAAATTTGCAGATTGTCCTACTAGTTTGTTGCTGGTTGTTATATGTGCCATTGATTGCTGATGTTGTTTTAACTGGTATGTTGCTGCCTGATTACCAGTTGTATTATGCCACCATAATGCTGCTAGAGTTACTGGGCGTTGAATCCCTGCACTGAATCAATATATAGCGCACTAACTGCCAACTGTTTTCTGTCTGTTGCAGTCTGCTATTGAATTCCTGATTGACAGTACTACATTTGTTGCTAGTATCCAGACCTTATTTCTGAGTAAGTCATTGTGTTTTTTTTTTAATTTGCTGCATGGTATTCTTAAGCAGATTGTTATACAGTTACTGCATACACTGAATTTCTACATTGAAATTTACTGCATTAAATGTTGATTTTGTTAAAGTATACTGTTAACCTGCACTATTACTGATCCTTATTCAGCTAACATAACACAACACACCTTGCCTGCTTACCTAATTCTCTCCCCATGAGATCACAGGCTGCACTAAGTCCTTCTACAGCCAGCCTAATAACACTTGGTATATTGAAACAGTGTAGCAATTGCTTCATGCTTACTGATAGCCTATTAATTCTACCATATACAGATTCAATCTGTGAGAGATGTAAATATCTAATTGTAACATTCCAAAAAGGCCTTAATGACTAAATCCTACCACAATAGATACACCTCATCATCCACACTTTCAAGTAATTCACTAAGGTAGTGAACCTAATCCCACAAGGCTCAGAAAGTCTACACCACACCAGAGTAATATATTCAATATTGGTGACCTCACAGTCATACACAGTGACTTCATCTTCAGAGGGCTGGACAGATGACTGTAAGCTATATCTCATGTGTCAGGATTCATGAAATAACAAGGCCTCTTAGGTTCCACCATCTTGGTAAGTGCAAGTATGACTAGTGTTTGCTTATGTGGGTGTGAATGACCTAAGATATTCTACCATAGGGGTGATGCAGAATGATAATATGGAGCTAATTATGCATGTATCTGAGGCAAGGAAAGACACTGATTTTTGACTGGTATCTTGCCATCTCCATGAACGATAACAAATTTCCAAGGTAAAATAAAAAGAAGTTATGTACTCACCATAATGTTCCATCTATGCTGTCCATTTTCATACTTCCTCAACAACTGGGTTTGGATTCAACCCTCAGATCTGACTCAGACATTATTTAAGCTTGTGGCCACTAGAAAACTCTCGAGCTCTTCCCTTACCCATAATGCTCTATCCCTAACCTCCCTCAGATCTTGTTTGCTGGCTTACAGTATTAAAATAAATATTAGCACCCTTGTAATTTGCAGCTCAACATAAGGAACAGTCATTCCCTTATAAGGTCTCGCTCTTCTAGAAGTCATTAGTTCAAAGGAAGGGGATTGGTAGGAGGGGAGGTGAAGAATGAAAATGGACAACACAGATGGAGCATTATGGTGAGTACATAACTTCTTTATCTGATGTTATCAATTCTTCCATTCCTCAACAATTGGGACAGAGTCCCCAGCTACATAAAATCCTGGGAGGATATTCTTGAGCACAGATGAGCTGAAGGCTGCTCTTCCCCTCAAGACCAGATCTAATTTGTAATGAGAAATAAAGGTATGAGGATTAGCCCAAGTACCAAATTAGAGATGTCAACCACACCCGTCATCCATGGAAGCCCTGAATAAAAATACTGAGATGTTGCCATGGACCTGGTTGAATGGGATCTCAAAGATTTTGGTAAGGAAAGGTTCAATTTGTTATAGACAAAGGATATACAATCAGTCAGCCATCTGGCTAAGGTTACTTTTGTAAATGGCTTGCCTAATTTGGAATTTGCAAGGAGACAAATAATTAATCTGTTTTTCTGAAGTCCTTTATTTGTAAGTAAAAATGTAATGACCTATGAACATCCAGTAAGTGCAACATGCATTCACCTTTGCAAAATTTGGGAAGAAAAATGGCAAATTAATAGACTGGTTGATGTTGGAGTCTGACAATACCTTAGGATGTAAGGAAGGAGTGATTCGTAAAGCTACCCTAGCCTTATGAAATATTAAATAAGGAGGTTTAGAGGACAATGCTTGAAGTTATAACAGTGTTCTAGCAGAGGCAATGGCTACCAAAAATATAGTTTTCCAGGTCAAAAACTTAAGTTCACATTTTGCTGCTGGTTTGAAAGGGAAGTGAATTAAGGCCTGTAATACTAAATTTAAATCCTATGGTGGAGTTGGATACTTAGAAGGACGTCTCAAAAGAAGGGTCCCTTTCAAAAAGGCCTTACAAAATTTTGTTGAAGCCAAGGAGAAGTTTTCAATCCCCCTTTCAAATTAGAGATGGCAACAATTAGTTGTACTCTAATTGTTGAGGGGGTGGCTCCTTCATTGAAAATTGTTGCTAAATATTCAAAAACACTGCACTGGTGCTGAAAAAGGGTTAATATGTTTCTGCTGAGCCCAAAAAACAAATCTTTTCCATTTACTTCTGTAAAGTTTTCTTGTGAAAGCTTTGTGGGAAGATAAAAGTATATGATGAACAAAGGAATACAACATATGCTGTCTGGCTATCAATGAAGTAGAGAAACCATGCAGTCAGTTTTAGGTTTCAGATATCCAGGTGAATCATGACTGTCGGGTGAGACAGAAGATCTAGAATTGGATCCCGAAAGGAGGGTAGACTAGATGAGGCATAAGAAAAGGGAACTAAATCTGCTGAGGCCAGTAAAGGGAAATGAGAATGACTTTACTCTTCAAGCGGGATGCTTTCTGTAGAAATTTGGGAATTAAGGGGGTTGAGGGGATACACATAGAGGAGACTGGGGGGGTAATTGTGTAGTAGAGCATCTGTCAGTGATTACCCCACTGGAGGATTAGGGCAAAGAACCTGCTGCACTTGTTGTTTAGGGGAAATGCAAAGAGGTAGCAGCATGGCTGGCCTCACTGGCAAAATATAATTTCTGCCACTTTTTTGTTGAGAGACTATTCGTAATGTAGTAGATTGGACTTACTCAACTTGTCCACTATCGCAATGGATTTCTCCAGAATGTGCATTGCTATCACAAACCAGTTGGATGAGCTTGCCCATTGCCAAACTCTGAGAGCTTCTCAACAGAAGGAGTAAGATCTGGTTCCTCCTTGTTTGTTGATGTACCAAACTAGAGGCATATTATCTGTCTGAATCACAATTGTTCTGAAAGGGAGAGAGTCTTGGAAAGCCTTCAATGCTAAGAGCACTGCTCTTATTTCCAGGACATTGATATGCATATTGGCCTCTTCGGGGGACCATGTGCCTTGGATTGTTTTTTCCCAGAAAGTGCCCCCCACCCAATCTGGGATGCATCCATGGTCACTATGGCCTTGGGTTAAGGAAGAATGAAGGGAAGGACTTGTAGAACCTGATCTGAGTGAATCTACCAACAAAGGTATCTTTTGCATGCTTGGGTAATTCTTATTTCAGTGGACATATGCTGATGAATAATGGACCACTAAATTGCTAACATCCACTGAAGAATCCTCATATGAAATCTAGCTAGAGGAACTAGAGCAATAGCCACAGACATTGATCCTAAGGTTTGTAGAATCAATCTGGTTGAAATTGAGGAATTTTGAATTATCTTTATGACCTGGAATCAGACAGTCTGTATCTGTACTATTGGGAGAGGAAGGGAGGCTGTCATGGATACTGTGTTGGAAAGTGCTCCTATGAATTTCAATGTCTGAGATGCTTCTAACTATGATTTGTTGTAACTTATTGTAATCCCCAGAAGGGAGCAAATCTGGAGCACCTGGTCTCGAGCTCTTATCAGTAGATACCTGTTCAGAGTGGTCTGGGCCAGTCATCCTAGTATGGAAACACTCGGAATCCCTGTAGTATGAAGTGAGCTGCTACCACTGCCATGTAGTTGGTGAACACCCTGAAGGCTGTGGTGAGGACAATGAACTGGTAATGACTGGTTTCTAGCCAGAAACGTAAGTATCTTCTGGATTGTCTGTTCATTTTTATGTGATAGTATGCATCATGAAGGTCTATCAAGCACATCCAGTCATCCTTGCACAAAAAAGGCAGAATGGACTGAACTGTGACCATCTGGAACTTGGTATGCTGAACTGATCTGTTCAAACTGCTGAGATCCAAAATTGGTCTCCAGCCCCCTGTTTTCTTTGGCACTAAAAAGAATCTTGAGTAAGTTTCAGATTCTATCTGGCCTGGTGGGACCTCTTGGATGACTCTTTTTTCTGGCAACGTTTCCATTTTGAGTGCTGCTGCTTTCCTCTGACTAGGTGGAGCATTGGGAATTTTGCATACAGGTGGAGGTGGTAGGGAAAAGAGAATTTTAAAACCGCTGGAAATAATTCTCTGCACCCATGTATATTTTGTTATGGTCTAACCAGGCTCTCCTGTGCAGGAATAAACAACCCCTGACTGCCTCCAGAGATGGACACCCAGGCCTCCTTTTAGGATTGCTGGTAGTATCTGTCAAAGAAGAAATCTCTAGACCTTCGGTTCTGTGGTCCTCCACTGCCATGTGGCACATATCTCTCAACATCTTAGTGCAAGAAATCTGAAAAAAGCCAGACAAAATAGGAGGACAAAAGCCCCAAAAATAGGGACATATTTTAAATATTGCTCTTATAAACTTAGAAAGTTGTTAAAGTAACAGGGTTTATTTTAACATCCATTTTCTGAAGGATTTGAAGTCTGAAACTCAAATGAATGTATTATTTAGTGACTTCAATCCTCAGATTATCCCAGTGATTTGCCAGAAAAAACACAAATTTTATGAGGAACAGACCAAAAATATGAGTCAAAAATCTGGACAGTTGAAAGGTATGCACATGGGCAGTGTTTTCCATTTGAGTTCACCCCATGCCCCTGGGTGAACTATCTCCACATGGATCTTGAAAAGGACTCTGGGACTTTCTGAACCACATTTATGACCTCCTCATTGATTCCTGAGAAAGGTCCTTTGAGGGGTCGAAAAACATATTCCCACTGCAGAGAGGGTCTTTCCATCTTGATCACACCTGGAGAGTGTGTCCTTTACCTTAGGGATGAGCAAAGTGCTTCTGTCAAAAGGTGCATTGATGAAAGAGGACTTGAAGGGCTCCGCAAAGTCACACAAGTGCATCCACGCATGCCTCCTAATGGAAATACCAGACCCCGCCATCCTTGAGGTACCTCCAGCCACATGCGAAATGAGCCTCATGGATGAATTAGTGATTGATTGTAGGGTAGCCAACTGTGAGGCCACAGAAGTCTGAGCCTCAGAAATGCTGGTCCCAGTGAGGGATTTGGAAAGTTCCTTAATGAAATCCCTCTGCAATCTAGCGAAGTGTGCCAAATAATTCAGTGATCTGAGTGCAAATTTCACTTAAGCATAAACTCACTTCCCAAATCTATCCAATGCTCTTGACTCCCTGTTAGGGGGATAGACAGAAGAACTCTGTTCCACAAGTTCCTTTTTGGTAGCTACTACCATGATCATGGCATCTACAGGTACTCCCTTGTTCCAAAATTCCCTTCTTTTAGGTTGTGCCAAAATCTAGTCTGGTCTCTTGGGGATCAGATCAACCAAGTCGGGTTCCTTCCATGCCCACCTAGAGATCAAGTCAATGTGGAGTAGAGTGATGAGGCTCAAGACACAGAGACATATGGGATCCAGAAGGGAGATCCAAGGGGGGAGGAACCATCCATCCTACAGAAGCAGAAAACACTCTCTCCACTACCTTGAAAATGGAATGCTCTTGGTGGAAGTAAGTCATCAGAGATGGGAAGCCACAATTCTGCCCCATTGGCTCCCCCTGTCCCAAAGGCAGTCCACACAAGGTAGAGGGCAGAGCCAAGTTATCTAGTGCTAAAGCTCCAAGAGGTTGAGATGGCTCTGACCACTTTGGAGTCGACTCCAACACCTTGGACCTAACAGGCATGCTTCAGTTCTGAGAGTCACCTGGCTCTGACACACTTGATTGGAGCTGGTGCACTCAAAGAAGGCCTTCTGAGCCAAACATACTATGATCTTCGGATCTGATTCAGATGGCCCTAGAAAACTTGGATCCAAGTGGTATGAAACCACTGGTCAGATCAGAGAAAGAACCGAGATTGGTGGTATAGTGCAGGTGAGGGCTTCCTGACCTGAAGGGGTAGGAGCCTGAAGAACTCCCATTTGAATCTGCACTGAGAGAAACTTCCTCATCATTCTATCCACATTGGTTTCAGTCAGGCTTCTGGAAGAGTGAGATGATGAGGCCACAGAAGAGGACCTGTAATGCTAGAGAGACTCTAAATATGGTGATGGGACCTGAGAGTGCACCAGATCTATGGAAGATGAATATCTGGTCTGAGGCAAAGGTTTCGGATCGGACAATACAGGGTCCAAGGAAGTAGATTTGGTGTCTGACACTGTCTTCGGAGAAGGAGCAGGCTTCAGATCTGACTTTTTGTTTTATTTTCTTGGAGGCTCCACCATCAGATCTGAGTAAGGAGTGCAGGCATCTGATGGATCTGAAGCCTTTCTAGAGTGTTTTATTGCCATCAGTTTGGGAGGTTGAGCCCCAGATAAAGTCTGTAAAAATGTAGAAGGAAGCAAGCCCTTCAAAATAAGCTTGTTCTTATGGTTCAGTATGGCACCAGAAGAAAAATATTTACAGATGTCGCAATCTTACTGAAGGTGCTCAGGGTCTAGGCAATAAACACACAAGATGTGTGAATCAGAAAGAGACAACTTATGACCACACTTTTGGCACTTTTTAAAACCAGATTTTTTTTTTTTTAAAGAACGATAGAAGAAGGGAAAGAGATACCAACAATGGTATTGAATAATACACTAACTATGTTAAAGGGGATAGAAGGGAACATTTACCAACAATGGTAGAAAGAATTATACTAGACTATAGGTAGGGAAGAAAATAGTAGCTATAAGAAAGGGTAATAAGATAATAAGATAATAACTTATTTCTGTCTTTGAACACTAAGCTTGAGAGCTCACCCCAACCACCTCTGAACGCGAAAGTGGCAAATGACATCTGAGGTATGTTAGGGGATAGAGCATTATGGGTAAGGGTGGAGCTTGAGAGTTTTCTAGTGGCCATAAGCTGTAAATTATGGTGGAGTCAGATCAGAACCTAATTGATGAGGAATGAATGAAAACTGATAACATCAGATCTCATTTTATTAATTGGTTGAATAGCTGGGACAAGATAGCTGACAGGTCTTCCTGCTTTGCCAGTGATGGCCTGTGCCTCTCTCCTCAAGGATTTCACATGCTGGTCAAAGCTTTTGCTACTCCCATAATGCCTATTTTAGACAGAGTCAATTTCTAGGACATGCCAAGGTAGTAAATTCCAAACTGGACCATATTAAGGTGTCTTCTCAATGCCAGGAGTATTAACAAAAGGATACCAGATCTTGAGGCCATTGTGTAACTTGAACACACCCATATAAGTGTAATTACAGAAATTTGTTTTTGGTGTAGTGAAGCACATCTTCTACACCTAGGTTTAGTATCTATTATGTCTTCAGGCCCAGAGGCAGTGGTGGGAGAGTAACTGTATTTATGAAAAGTCCTGTTATTTATTGACAAATCCCAATTATTCTTACCTATAACTACTGATGGTTCAAGTTATACTAAACAAGCCTCACAATTATATCATCTCTAGGTATAGGCCACCTTTTATGTCCCCTGCAGACTATGGTAATTACATGAATGCACTACAGGGAATACCTATCAGACTCAACCCTTTTATTCCATGAGACTTCAACTTCTCAGCAAATATTTAGCAAACTTATACCATCAATATCAAAGATTCTCAGTGCTTTTTAGACCTTTTTTTAATACTAATTCTCTGGAAGAGATTGCAAATCATCCTACCAAAGACCCTAATATTCTCAGACATGCCCTACAAATGCAGGTCCTTCTTGCATACCACTTTGTTTATCTTCTTTCCTAATTAAATCTGACCATGAATCAATTGTCTTCTTTAAAAGAGGTGGTATGCCCCCTGCAAATACCACCACTGCCTTTAGAGATTTCTCCAAGGTAAATTTATTATCATTCACAGAGAAGCTAATATAATTCTGAAGTATCCTTCCTCCTACTGACTGAGAGTCAAAGCCATTGACTTCACCTCAGATTACTATTCACATCTAAATAGCTGCATTGGTAAATTAGTCCCTATCTACCCTAAATAAAGTGAGAAGTTTAAGAGTAAAGCCTTATGATGGAATTCTCATATTAAAAAGTTATATAACAAAAGGAAGAAATAATCAGCCTATATCATGTCACCATCTCCCCATCTCAAAAAGGCTCTGAAGCAGGTTAACAAAAATCTTGGGTTTACCATTAGAAAATATAAAGTAGAGTATGAAATTAGACTAGCAACCTCAACATTGCGTAACTCTGAGTCCTTATTCAATTATGTCAGGGAACTAAGACCAGCAATGCTCTGAACTTATCCACAATTATGCTATCCTTTTGACCCCATGGAAGTAGTTAATATCCTGCCCAATAAGATTAGTATCCACTTTATACAGCAGTACCTCATAACTGTTCCCACTTCCCCTCCCTAAATTACTATGGATCAAGTCCTTACAACCTTATTCAAAGCTAAGAGCACCACATCTATGAGTCCTGACAGTACACTTGATTGACTGCTTATCTGTGCCTTGCCTGAGCCTCTCCTTAACCCTTTTAACTGTTGCCACTCCACAGTTCATGCACCTGATGCTTGGGGAGCCGCCACTGTGAACGCATTGCATATGGATGACCCTGCCATTGATCCTGGCAACAATTGTCCCATTGGTCTCATCAGTCATATGTAAGACTATGGAATACATAATTTCTGAGCTCATAACTCTAGATATGGGAAATCTCTCAGCTCTGGACCCAAACCAATTCAGATTTGTAAAAAGCAGATCTTGTCTCCTTGACCTAAAGAATGTATTTGAAAAAGTCACAAAAGCTGTGTTAAATGGTGATTCTGTGCATACTACTGACCTTGATGAGGCTAGAGCCTTTGATACAATTCAAAGTTATATGTAAATTCCTATGATGTCTGGTGGACATCCAACTGGCTGATTGTAATAATCCATGTAGAGAAAGCTGCTGCAGCTTCTTGAATGTAGAAGAGGAGTCCCACAATAATCTGTATTAAGCCTCTCCTCCTCAGCATTTATTCTCCTATCAAATCAAAAGTGCTAGGCCTGTGGCCATCTACTTTTGTTGATAATTGCAAACTGGGTGTATTGTTTGCTTGTTGACCAAAACTCAGTTACATCAGCTAATGCAACACCATGCCAACACTTGGTGCAAGGACAATGGTCTTAAATTAAATGCTAAGAAATGTAGTGTAGTTCTGCTTGAGAAATAAAGCTTCTCCACCTCCTATGATATAAATAACACACTACTCCATAATGATGCAGTCATCAGGGACCTGGGCAGATAATTACGTGAAATCTCAGGATTCACTTAAGTGTACAAAAAATTTCCTAGCATTTGAATGAGCTTTCACTACACGTCAATCAAAGAAGTCTCCCAGCCACTTTCAGAATAACTTCAGTAATTAAATGCGTAGTCATAACTTCTCCCTACAGTTATCTTATGGACCTCATGAAGAAAGGAAAGGAGCACTGCTGAATTCTTTATCCAAAAGTGCATTTTGTTAGGCTCTTAATGGTTTACTGACTGGCTGACATACTGGTATCCATTTATGACCCTGTGAACCTATAAAGTTTTAGAAAATGTAAGATCCCCTCTGACTCACAAAAAGCTATAGCTACATTATGCAAGAATTAAGGAAACTGCCACAATGTAAAATGTTATATAGTAGAGATTCAGACTTCATTTCTGTCAGAAAATGCATGCTAACATAATGCCAGTAATTCTAGCAACTTTATAAGTATATAAGACCAGTATTTAAAATCTGTCCCTCACATTCCTCTCAACCACTTAGAGCAATAAATCTGGGCAAAGGTACAAATAATAGGGGGATAAAGGCCCAAAAATAGGGACAGTTTTAAGTATTCCTCTTATAAACTTAGAATGTTGATAGAATAACAGGTTTTGCATTAATATACATTTTCTGAAGGGTATGAGGTCTGAAATTCAAATGCCTGCCATTATTTTCTGTCTTTAGTCCTTAATGATTTGCCAGAAAACCACAATTTTATGAGCAATAGACTAAAAATATGAGGCAAAAATCTGGACATTCTGCAAAAAATCTGTACAGTTAGGAGATAATTTCCCTCATTGTTTTTCACCCATATTCTTGACATAAAAAGTTGAGAGGCATGCTACAAATATACTGCTGCACAGAAACTGAGGAAATTACAGTTGGTAATTAAACTTACCATAACAGTAGATATTCGATTAATCACAACTGCAGTCACCTTAGCTATATGGGTTACATCCTGCCAAGGATATAAGAGCTGCCACCTTCCAAAGATTCAGGGCACATTCCATGCCCCCAAACCATCAATCTGCTCAACCTGAGTTGACTAAAATGACCAAAAGATGATTCAAAGAGTTGAGTGCATTAATCAGAGCAAGTATCTCTTTTATAGTTATCTGTTTGTATCTGTCATTGGTGTCCCGCACACCTTGCACTTTTATCCTTCCTAAAAGTGCTCCCTAAGCAAAGTCCTAGGTGTCTGTGGTGACTGACTGCTTTGGAGCAGGGAGGGAGAAAGGGAGACCTGGATTTAGGGAAATTTACTGTCTCCAAAGTGATTTCTCTTCTGACAAACTGAAAACACAAAGGATGTTGTTGCTGGGAGAAAAGTGAGCAGATACTATTGTATCCTTCCCATATACAATCTTGCCTGGGGTATCATGAGAGCCATTGATGTCATAGATTCATAGGTGTGTACCAGGCTAATGGCCCTGGAGCCCTTACAAGCCTAGCCCATAAAAGTGCCTTGGCATCGTGCCGCTCGACGTTAGTTCCCAGTGCCTCTATCAAGTAGAGCCAATGGAGTGATCCCCAGAGTGAAATTTCTATTACCCATCCACTCATCAAGATTTCTCTTGAAGAGGGACAGTGAGGTGCTCTGCTTGACATGTATGGAAAGTCTATTGCAGAGCATGGGCAGTCTCTAGGTAAGGAACCTGTCTCTCCAGCATGTTCTGTAGATTGTGGTAATGAGGTTGAGGTCTCTGGAGCGTGTGGTGCCGAGGGATTGGGGTTTCTTTAGATGTAGCATTTCTAACGGAGCTGGGTCAGACATGGCTTTGTAAGTCAAGCAAAGATTGCCTATAAGTAGGCGATATGACTCAGAGAATAGCTGGCGTCTTTTGAATCTGTCCGTGTAGGACATGTGTTTAATGTGTAGGATCCTCTTCATGAGGTACTTCTGTGGCCTCCCCAGCTGTTGCAGGTGTCTAGTGAGGTACATGCCAAATGGGGCATTATACTTGATTGATCTAATGAGGAAAGAGTAGAGAGATGATGATGACCTCTTTCTTCCTGGATGCAAAACCCTTGGTAATGAGATGTGCCACATAGAAGAACTTTCTGACCACAGTGGCAATGTGGTAGTCAAAGGAGAGGTTGCTGTCAACCTGCATCCCCAGATCTCTTATAACACCCTTAGTGTTCAGTGGGCACCCATTGATGTGGTAATTGGTGGGAACTGAGTTTTTATTAAAGGGCATGAAGGCACATTTTTTGGCATTAAGCTTAAGGCCATGGTTTCAACACCAGTCATTGGTCTCAGTGAAGCCTTTCTGTAGGATGTCTGCATCACTTGAGGAGTTAATAATGGCTAGCAGCTTGCAGTCATCTGTGAACTTGGTCAGCAATAGTCCCTTTGTGTTGGCCTGGACTTCTGAGAAGTAGATGCCAAACAGGAGAGGACCCAGGACCGATCCCTGTGGGACTCCACTCATGACTGGTCTGCAGTCTGACTTGGAGTCCACTACTTTCACACTGTGTGTTCTAACTGAGAGCCAATTTGCAACCCACCTAATGTTATAGGGGTTGATGCCTAGTTTGGTGAGTTTATCAATAATTCCCGAGTGAGGAATGGTATCAAAGGCCTTGGCCAGATCGAGGTAGGCTGTATGCATTGCCTTACCTTTATCCACAGCCCTGGTGACTGAATCAAAGAAGTCAACCAGGTGAGCAGGCATGATCTCCCTTTCACAAAGCCAAATTGTATGGGGTCTAGAATTTGGAGATTTCCTATATCTTTGTTAATCAGGTCCATGATGATGTGCTCCATAGCTTTACATATCAGACTCCTCAGGCTAATGGAGCAATAATTCCCAGGGTCTGTAGTCACTCCCCCTTAATGGAGAGGGATGACTGTAGCAGTGCACCATTCGGTAGGGACAAAGCCTGAGGTGAGGCTGCAACTTAACAGGACACACAAATGTGGTGCCAGTTCACTTTGTAGTTCATGTAGAACACAGCCAGGGATATTATTGGGTCCCAAAGAATCTGTTTTCTTGGCCTTAGACAATGCAGCTTTAACCTGTGCTGCAGTAATGCTAGGTGCCTGGCATTCTTCTGGTATTGTGATCGGTCCTTTGGGGGGAGAGAGAGGTAAAGCTGGCAATGAATCTGTTGGTCAGTATGTTGGCTATATCTGTTGGCTCAGTATATGAGGTACCATTGTGCAGTATCTCAAATCTGGGTATTGCCTTGGAGGTTCTTGATATAACTATAGAAGGCTTTGTGATTGTTTTTAATGTCTACCACAATTCTACCTTCATAGCTGGTTTTAGAGGATTTGATGAGGGATCTCAATTTTTTGTTGAGGCTAATAAGGGATTTTTTCCTATCTTGAGACTTCACCTTTTTCTGCAACAGTTTCTTCCTTCTGTTGTAGAGTTTATTAATGACAGGAGACCACCAGATTGTCTTCCTTTTTTTGAGGAGAGCGTCTTGGTTCTGTTGGATATGGCTACTTCCATGCATTTATGTACATGTTCGTACAGTGCATTGGTGTATGATTTGGTAGTCATGCAGCTATTTTCCAATGGCATAGTTGCCGTGAAGTTAGCCACCTCTGTTTTCAGGAGCCCAAAGTCATATTTGGAGAAGTTTTTCAAGGTAGTTACCTTTGCAGGGGGTGTGCGTGAGATGTGGATTTCCATGGTGATTAGTTTATGGTTGGATCTGACCAGGGAGGGATTGACTACTAGTGTAGAGCAACGGTCACTAGTGTTAGTAATAACCAGGTCAAGGATATTGCTTCCTCTAATGGGGGTCAGAATGAGCTGGTCCAGGGCATTGGAATTGCTGAATTCCAGGAAGCATTGGGCCAGTGTGTATTGGTGCTTCAGTAGTTTTCCCAGCTAATGGAAGGGTAGTTGAAGTCACCTTGTATGAGAGTGTTGGGTTCAACCTTGATAAATACCAGGGTGCTTAGGAACATGGAGTGAGAGTCTAGGGACATGATTGGGGACTTATGGCAGGCTATGATCTGGATCGTCATCTTACCCAATGTTAGTTGTACCTGAAGTATCTCAGATGCATTATGCTGGGCTTCTAGTCTGGCGGTGTGCATATCCTTTATGAATATGGAGACACCACCACCTTTGGAGCTTCGGTCCATGTTTCTGAGCCAAAAGGTGTGGAATGAGTTATAGCCTGGTAATGCAGGGGTGCTTTCTGCTGCTTTAAAGCAGGTCTCCGTTACAGTACAAATGTCGATGTTCTCCATTTTGAGGAGTGCTTTGAGTGAGTGCATCTTGAGATTTAGACTTCTATCATTGAACAGCATGACCCCAGGACTGCAGTTATTTATAGCTGTTATGTTGGTAATTTGGTCTTTGGAACACCGCCTAAAAAGACACTATAGAGGTGGCAAGAGCCTTAGCCAATACCCAGAAACCCAGGGGTGACAAACGCAGCCCATCTCTGGCAAAGCATTGAGATCTGTCAATCATGTCATCCCAAGCAGACAGACACTGGATCCCCTTAGAATGATACCAGAAACTTAGCCAATTGTTGAAGTCAATCATTTTTTGTTTGTACTGCTGTATCATTCTGGGTAACGGTAGGATACTGCTCAGGACTATGGTCATACCTGCCTGGGCCACATACTCCAACAGCTCTACCATGTCTCTTTTCATGTAGTCCTGGGAGGTGCGTCTCAGGTCATTCACACCCACATGGACAATGACAGAGTCATACTTGTACTTGTTGTGAGGGACCTGAGTGCGTGTGTTATGTGTCGGATTCTGGCACCTGATAGACAGTTGACTGTTACCTCCTCCTTATTCAACCTAATGAGTGGGACATGTGTGTGCCTCACTACTGAGTCACCTATGATTAGTGTATTGGGCAAAGTGTTTAGCCTTAGAGGCTTAGGTTGAGGGGCACACTGTGGAGGTGAGCTATGTGTCCTGTGGCTTGTGCTGTGTTGTGGTGGGCGGGTGTGTTTCTGTCTTGGACATCTCTGCTGTTTGGGTAAATTTCTATTGAGAGCCTCCGTGAAGGTGGGTGTGTGGTTTGTGTTTTTATGTGAGAGTTGTGATGGTGGGTGTTCTGGAGGGCTATGTGTTCCATGTGGTATGGTGTGGTGCAGGTATTGACCCTTCTCCTCTTGACCAGCTAGTCCAGTCTTGGATGGGGTGTGCATAGCTTCCAATTTGGTATTATAAGTGCAACTCTCACAAGTCTGAGTGTTGGGAGGTAAGACGAGAGGGTTGTCTGTGTACATGAGGCTGTTGCTACACTGTGTTAGAATGCCCAAGTGCACCAGGTAAATAGGAGAAAGCACAGGGAACTGCCCTTTAATCATGAGACCCAAAATCCTGAGATATTCCTTTCTCAGTGACTGAAGTTTGAGTGGAAAATCTTAGAAATTGATGTAGATGTAGATCTTTTTTTTTCTGTGGAAGAAAAGCTCTTTGAACTGAGGTGTCTAGATGACACACCAGGTACACAATCCTGGGTGAAGGAGTCAAAAAAAAAATTTAAATGTTCTCAAGGAATCTCAGCTTGTGTAAGAGAGCCCTCATCCAAGAGAGATTCTTGACACTTTGAAAAAGACAATGCAAAGATAAGCAAGCCATCTTAGCTATAACTAGAGCCAGGCACTTTGCAAACACTCTTGGTGCAGTGTATAGCCCAAAGGTTAAAGAAGAGAACTAACATGATACAGACGTACAAAACCTTAAGAAATGCCTAAAGACTGGATGAATATAGATGTGGTGTTAAGTATCTTTTAAGTCTGGTGTTTCCACAAAACTTGACTGAGGAGGAGGAGGTAACAGGTTGTGAAGTGACATCATTTTGAACATAAGCACTATCAAAAACAGGTTTAGGAAAATAAAGGTCTACAACTGGTCACCAAATATTTTCTTTCTTTGGTGCTAAAAGCATTCTTGAATAAAACTCTTGCCCAACCTAGGAATGAGGAACTAGTTTTGTCACTCCCTGGGTCAGCATGCATTGAAGAAGAGGGGGAAATAAGAATCTGGTCTGGTGGATGAGAAATTTCCCCGTGAAAAGGAGGGATTCCTCCCACTGACATCTATAATCTTGAATATTTTTCAGAACCTATTTGTCTGAAACTATCTGTTGCCAAAGGGAAAGTAGAGATTTAGACTTTTTGGAAAGGAAAATGGACTGCCAGGGTGGGAGGAGAGGACAAGGTCCCTTAAATAGTCATTATGAGTTGAAGAATTATCCTTGGTTATGGGGGTTCCTGAATTCTTTTTGGAGCCCCCTGTCATTTTTTCATTATCATCTATTTACCACCATTTTGTTGAGACTGTTTATTTATTTATTTTTTTTTGTTTTTGTTTTTTTTTTTTTGCCAAAATTTGATGAGGGGTTAGATAATCCCTTAGAAAATTTGGAAAAGGAGGTCTGAAAACTCTTCGAGATTGCCTGTATCAACTTACCCATTTCATCAAATGTTTTTGATAATCTCTGCAGCACAGGAACCAAAAACTAAATCACTATCCAAATGAGAATTTAAAATCTAATTTTTCCACCATCTGAGATATTCAGTACCAATGGCCATAGCCCTGGAGTAAGTATCTACTGAGTCATACACACTCTGTAAATAATGAGTAGTGACTTTGTACAATGGCAAAAACTAAATTATTTAAAGCAAATTTTTCCTGACAAGAAAAAAAAACTGCAGACAAAACATTCTTCATACTTTCACAATTAGTCAGGACAAATCTTAACATATGAGCTTGACAATTCAACATTGTGGAAATGAAAGTTGCAGAAGCATACACTGTGTTCCCCATATTTATCAATAATCATCCCATCCTTATCAAAAAGACTAGGATTAGCATTAACCAACTGTTTAGCAGTAGTAGGATTAACTAAAGCTATAACTGTTAGGTCAGGTTTGAGAAGAGTGTATAGGAACTTTATACATTCTGTCTACCTTTTTGAGGCAGTAGGTTGACTATCAAGAAAATTCCAGGCAGTGACCCACATATCCCCCAGAGCTAACAGAACTGGGGGAATGGGTAAAAGTTCTCAAAATTCCTTCTGAAACAGCTCATATTATTTTCTGAGGGACTGAAAATCCTCAGTGTTCTCCCATGAAAACAGTGGCACAGCATACCTCTCAACTGTCCAGATTTTCTCAGAATGTCCAGATTTTTTCCTCATAATTTTGGTCTGCTCCTCATAAAATTTGTGGTTTTCTGGCAACTCATTGAGTACTGATTGAGTACTGGCGTCACTAAATAATGACAGATATTTGAATTTCAGACTTCATATCCTTCAGAAAATGTATGCCGGTGTAGTGGCTTGGATAGCAAGCTAAAGACAGCACAAATTCTCTGCTCTGCAGTAATACAACTCTTCTGACAGGAATTATTTAGAAAAATCACCAAAAACAACTTAAAAACAAAAGATTCAAAATCTTGAAGCTTCAAGCTCCTTATCGGTGTATTTTTTATTTCATAGTTGCTATATTTTCCTGTCAAAATGAACTGATGAAAAGAAGACAGAAATACAACAGATGAAAGATGAGTCTACTGAAATCCACCCAGCAGGAAAACTCCATGAAAAAGGAACTACACTCAATCCTTACAAATATACAAGACTTAATGTTGAAAATGGACAAACTGGATCATAAAATAGATAAAATTAAAGAATATTCAGCTAAACAGACTGAAATATTAAGTGATATACTGAAACAACAGAAAATGCAAATAACAGCACTGGAAGTGTCAGTTTCTGGCATTGACTGTAGACATAGAATGAGAAAAAAGCATTGAATCCCTTTTGCAACAAAATACCTGACATATTAATAAAATTGATGATTTAGAAAACCTTCCAAAAGGAACACCATCAGAATCTATAGAATACCAGAAGGAATGGAAGGAGATAAGATGGTAAACTTCTTAACTACATGTCTTCCTACAACCTTAAATCTAACTGAGGCTCTTTCCTTCAGTATTGAAACAGCCCACAGATCCTTATCTACAGTCCCATCAGACAGCAAAAATATTCATCCAAGATCAATCATGGTCAAATTTATATCCAGCCAAGACAAGGATCTCATCCTAAAAACTGCCTGGACTATTTCCCCTCTGAAAATAAATGAACAGATAATTAGATTTGACAATGATTACTCATCAGCTGTTATAACGAAAAGAAAAACCTTTCTCCCTCTTATCAAATTATTAAAACAGGGCTGCATAAAGACACAACTGATATATCCTGCTAAGATAAGACTTTGCCTCCCAGAAGGAAAAACAAATTTTGAAACCCTTGAGGAAGCAAACAACTTTATTAAGAAGAAAAAGTTAATAAACCCTGAAGAACAAATGGATACCGCATCTACTTTAAAGAGACAAGCAACTAAAACAGACTGGTCTATCAAGTAAAAAAAAAAATCCAGGGATAAATAAATTCATAGAATGCATACTTTACTTTTTTCCCCATAAATTACTATACAACCTTCCAGGTAAACAAGGTAAATGCTTTGTTATTATAACTCTAGCTAACTTCATTAACTATACAATGTAGCATGCTAAAACAAATAACTTATTTATTAATTTGAGATAAATCTAAGTAACTATAATATCATCTCACAACCATGACATTTACTGTAAATTATGGATAACTATGGTTTCTGTTGGCTTAATACTCGTTCATTATTTATTTTGTGCAGAAAACAAGACTTTCATGGCTGCTTAGTGTTGAAAATAATGTAGTGTTCTTTCCTTCAATCAGCTAAGCTTTTTTATAAAGTTTCTGTGTTGCCAAGATATAATGTCTGATATAATATTATACAACTATTCTGGGGATAAGGCTCTGACATCCTTTATGTTACCAGCTTGAAGGTCTGGGATGTACTCCCTTGCTGAGACTGGAGGCGGTGGGATTTGATTTTACTTTGTTTTGTTTTTGTCTTATTTCCTTTGTTCCACTTGCAGATGAGGGCACATGTTAGATAGTGCCTGTTAGCTATAGATTTACTGGCCAGGTTGTTTTTTATGTTATATCTACATATAGATATAGCTTGAAATGTCATTTGCTGGGCTAAGTGCAATAAAGTCCATGAATGCACGAGCCACACATTCAAATTGCTGTATTTAGTCTTGTAATCTCCCAACTTCTTACATTTTTAAAATCATCCTAATAAGCTCGAGCCCTTGAGGATCTTTGCGACATTGTACCCACTTAGGATTCACTGCATCATCTCTTCAGTCTTCAGTTTATGACCTTTGACCTTTTCCTTCAGTTCCAGACACATCAGATAAACCAGAAAGCTGCAGAGAGATGAGAACGATGTGAAAAAAAGCAGAAAAAAGGAAAAATGAAGCAAATGGTAAACTATTCCTATTTTCCATTAATAACAATAACAGATGGATTTTCTAGGTATATGTATATTTATAGCTACAGTAACCACAACGGAACATACAATTGGAACTAAAAAATAATAACAGTGCATTGCAATCACTAATCTTTCTTTGTTTGTGTGCACAATGTTGTGAGAGTCTTAAAAGAGAAATGTTTAGTCTTTTATTTTGGCTACACTCACAATTGTCGGATTAATGAAATTCTTTCAACTTAGTCTATTTACACTTTGTTGACCAGGTAATCCTACTAGATCAGTGGCATCCAAAGCAGTATTCAGACTGATAAAGGGCAGTTTGGCCAAGAACTTCCCCTGTTGTTCTTGATAGATTTCATGGTATTTTTTATTTGTTCAACATCATAATGTGAATGATGTATAAGATGAATTACACTGTTTTGTCAAGGTGTCCGTTTTGATAGTGATGTGCATAGACCGTAATGAAGAATTCTATTACAATTATTTAAAAGGCATGTTATATACCTGTTACAACAGGGAAAAAGGGTTGGAATGACTGTATAGTGAGCTTTAAATCTCTATTTGCTGTTTGGATTTCACTTTAAGAGAGATGAAAGTATTAAACTGGGTTCCCATGCATATACTAATCTATAATAACAAATTAATACAAATGTTTGCATTTATATAGCTGCCCTTTCTTCTTGGCCATTTTCTACATAGTTATAGAATAGAGGAGTACTGGGTGATGTTACTTGTAATTTGGTAAACACCACCAGTTTTCTTCGAGGAGCTTTTCAGTGGCAATGGGAGATGGAGCTCAGTAGATCTGTGTGAGAGGTTCGATGGATGTAGGATTATGGTCTTCAGCCAGCTGTGATAAAAATGATATATAATTGTATAGTGCAGCTCTAACAAGTAGTGTCTAGGGTTTCAATACAGATGTTTTATTTACAAGATATCACACCTCTTTTACTATCGTATGGGAATGGCACCTGATTTCAAATCATATCAGACGAATGAAACTCTTTTGTGACTATCTTTTAGACATAATAGTAACATATAGTGCAATGTGAAAATACAGTCTAAAAACAGTTTAATATCAATGAGCACTTATAATATTCAGTAAGGAACAAATTACCTTACTATGTTTTAATTTTGCATATAGATGATACTGGTATCAGATTATAGTGACTCCCAATTATATATTGTAATAATTATCTAGCAATTCTTAGTTATACAGATCCTTTTTTTTAAAGTTAACTTGGTCAATTACTATATAGTGTAATGGGAAACAGTACACTTATCAACTGCTAGATGTAGTGTGGAAATATGATCGAGTCACACCTCTAGCCTCTCTTAAAACAGAATATATAAATAGAGCCATATATTAAATCAGCTCACAGGCCCAAGGACAATGATAGTCTTTATGTAATTACCCATACTAAAGTAAAAGGCTAATGGAAAGACTGGTTTCTTGTTAATATATGTGCTTTGGGGGATGTGGAATATGAGGCTTAGAGATTAATCAATATGTTTCAATACTGGTCTTTAATAACTTGTCACTCATTTGTTAGATACCCATAGATTTGTGAGCGATAGGCTGAAGAAGTAAGACATGAATATAAACATTTTTCGATAACCTGTACATACTGTGAAACAATGTTACTTTTATTTTATTAACAATATTTATCTTCTCCTATTCAGAGATATAACAGGCAGTCATGGTGTAACACAAAATAATCGGAATTTGTCTGATACTTGGTATAATCCAGATTTGGCATGCAACAATGTATAAAACACCATTAATTTCATGTTAAATTCATTATTTACTCAAAACAACAGCATACTATCACAATGTATTCAATGGGTAAATAGAAAATGTTTTGAATGTAGAATTTGTATTTACATTTATACATGCAGAACTGAGTTAGATGTTGCGCTGAGTGTGTAAACTTAGACTAGTCAATACAGAATAGTCATAAATGATCATACTTACTAAAAAGAGACTAATGAACACAAAATTAAAACTGATCATATCTTAACGACTGAATCATAGCAACTATCTCACCTGACTCTTGACTTATAAAGATACCTTGGTTATAGTTAGTGAAAGTGGACATTTCTTTATACTTTCTTCTTTGTTGTAATCACTTCCACTTTTAGATATCAAATTATATCCTAACATCTTACCTTGATGCATTACTAATAATAAAAATAATAATATAAGGAACATGGCATATATCAAACTTTGAAAACAAAAATTAAATCTTTAAGTGGTTTGAAACTATTGAAAACTTTGTACAATTATCTAATTCTTGGTTAATATAAAAATTACTCACACAGCCTGAATAAGT
Organism: Protopterus annectens; assembly: GCF_019279795.1. NCBI lineage: Eukaryota > Metazoa > Chordata > Ceratodontiformes > Protopteridae > Protopterus > Protopterus annectens. The sequence continues at coordinate 1,737,211,267 of NC_056737.1, forward strand.
GTAATTCTCCAAGATATATACAAATTTCAGTTGCCTCATGCAGCATCTATGCTTTGTGTTAAATCTACTTGTTATTTAAAACAGATAGTTATGTGGTTGTTTAACTATCAAGTAAGACCATGACATAAGATATATAGGTTACTAATAAATACTCGCCAATGATATGATATTTTGTACCTTTTTACCTAAAAACTAAAGATGACCTTCTTTAAAAGAAAAAAAAAGAAAATGGAAATAAGAGGGAAAAAAGGAGGAAAAAAAGTGGGGGGGGTAAATAAAAGACGAAGACTGAAAATACTATATAATAGATCATCTTATAGATTATTTCATGTGCCTTTTGTTTTTTTTTTCTCTCTTTCTGAATTATATATTAAACCTACAGTAGTAGAGATACACTTTAGTTAATATGAGTTGGCAGAAACATGGCTTATATGTAAAACATAATAAGCCCGGAACTTTAGGTTCCATGTTGAAGGTCATTAATGTATATAATATTAAACATTCTTTGTTAATGTTTGAATTTTTGTCCATAAATGTTTTTATAAACTTATATTATAAACATTCTAGGGAATCAATGAAATAGATTACTATGACTCAATACACTGAATAATGAAAATGTATAAATGTCTATCAATAAATGTTAATGGACTAAATAATCCTATAAAGAGAGCAAGTTTTAATAAATAGCTCTCTTTACATAAAGCAGATATATTATTCCTTCAAGAGACACACTTAATACCACAAGACTTAAATAAGCATACTAAAAATTATCATATACTAGTACACTCCCAACTTAAACACAAAAAGAGAGGAGTATTAATACTCTGGAAAAAAGGACTGCAAATGCCTGAAATCATAGATTCATATGCTGATAAAGATGGAATGTTAGCTTTAGTAGTAATTAAAAATGAGAAAAAAATATTATCTCTTACTGGATCCCCAGAATTGGTGCAAAAACAGCAAAGAAATACTTAGACACAATAACCCTACACTCCAAAGGAGAGTTGATAATATCAGGAGATTTTAACTGTCTTCTTTCTTCCAGTGATGCAAGAAATACTAAATCCTTTAAAATCTCCCCAGCCACATGACACCTAAAAACTATATCAATCTAAGAAATCTAAAATATATAAATCATATAAAATTACTCAGCTCCTTAAAATTTTCTCATTACTCATATAGGCTTGGGACACAAACTAATATTGACAAAATCTTAGTATCAAACTCTCTACTTTCCAAAATAGAAAATGTATTATTGATGTCCTGTTCCCTATCTGATCACAATGCTATCATATTTAATTTAACTTTATATTCTGAAAATCAAATTTTTTTCCAAAGAATCCCAGCCTATATTACAAAAATAAAAGGTTTTCAAGAATGGGTACTAGCCGAAATAAATCAATTTATAGAAATAAATAATAATGGAGAAGTAACCGACATAATATTATGTGCCACGTTAAAAATGGTATTATATGGAAAATTCAAAAACTGGTACTTACAAAAAAGGAGAGAAAAGGATAAAAAATTAAAATATATTCAGAATGAATTGGATAGTTTAAAATGGAATATTTCATCAAATGGTAAGTTAACTCTTGATAAAATAAATACACTAAATAAATAATACCAAGAAATTCTACATCATAAAGTCTCTATAAACCTAGAAAAACATTAAATTATATTCATATTGTATTAATCCTAAGAGTTTACATAAAACTGTGGTAAGGCCAAAATGTTTAAATGCAAAAATTCATATAAAAGAAATAATATATATGGAGAATAAGAAAAAAATAATAGCAACAGATATGAATAATATATTGCATTACTTTAGGAAATACTGCAAAAATTCAAATATCTCTAAACCAGATGTACAAGATAAAATTCTAGAAAGATTGCTAAAAGAAAACACTTATAGCCCCCACTAGTGTTGCTTAATAAAGCTCCTGGGTTAGATGGTTTAATTCTCGTGATATACAAAATCCTGCCTGACTGCACATTAAAAATTTTATTAAAGGCATTCACTGAAATCAAAACTAAGTTTATTCACCACCCTCATGGAAATATTTGCTTGTCTCACCTATACTGAAACCCAGTAAAGAATCTTTATCTTACAGGCCTATCTCACTCTTAAACACAGACTACAAAATCTTTGTATCTATATTAGCAAACAGACTTAACTCCATCATTCCTAACTTGATAGAAAATAATCACACTGGCTTTATTAAAAAGAGGAAAGTGCAAGATACTATAATAAGACTTCTCTGTTTAATAGATATAGCAAATAAAAAGAAAAATTAATTAACCATAATGAGTCTTGATGTAGATAAGCATTTGATTCTCTTAACTGGTCCTACCCATTTAAAACATTACACCATTATAAATTCTCCTCTGATTTCTTAAATTTAATCAAAAACTGTATGGAAATTCTATTTCATTTATAAAGATAGGCTCATTCATGTCCTCTCCCTTTAAAGTTTTGAAGGGTACTAAGCAAGGTTGTCTCCTATCTCCTCTACTCTTTGCTCTAACTATAGAACCCTCAGCTAATTACATTAGAAAAATACTAATATAAAGAGATATCCTCTTAATAATGACTTATCTCCAAAAATACAACTTTTTGCCTATAATCTGCTATTAACCAGTGGCAATATTGAGGCTTCTCTGGATCAGCTGCTTAATACAATAGATTTATTTGAAAGCCTGTCAGGTCTAAAATTTAATCATAATAAAACCCAAACCATTTTAATAAACAAGAATGTCACCAGTAAATTAAGAAATTATAATTACTTCAACTGGGACACAGTGCAAATTAAATACTTAGGTGTCTTTATAAACTCAAACCTGAAAGATACAATCTCTATCAATTATAAAATGTAATAAACACAATTACACATCTTATAGATAACTGGAATAGATTTTATTTTACATTCAAAGATACAGTAATGTTAATTAAGATGATATTATTACCGAAAATTCTATATATTAGTCAATCCCCTGATTATCCCCCTCTTAAGTACATTATACACCAAATTAACAATATTTTAATGAAGTTTCTTTGGTACCCAAAGAAATGAGGACATCCCTACAATGACACACTACAAGCTGAGAAGAAGGAGGCATCAGTTTCCCAAATATTGATATTTATTTAAATGCAATTGCCCTTAACATGATTTTTTTATGGTTAAACTCTTCTTATTCTTCATATTGGAAAACAATACATGACTTGATACTATTTTCTAATAACAAACCACCATTTGAGCCTCTTATTAAGCTAAATAGAAATATATTGATATGGTCTTTAAAAATATACACAAGATAATAAACAGATACTAAAGTCCTGCTCTTTTATTAATTTTATTCTAATGGACTTTGAAAATTCACCCTATCTAATCACTCCATCAAGAGCTTATTAATATCCACCTTCCCAATTGCTTATACTAATGAATGCTTACTCTCCTTTGATCCTAATAAAATGTATGAATTTCAAGAGAGAAATTTACTTTATTGGAATCAGTTCTTGTCTATGAATAAAGTTCACTCCTCTAACCATCTAATTGACAGATATATCTTAAAATAATAGTAATTGGTTATACATACAGGTCTGTAGAGAATTTTTCTACAATAAAATAATTCAATCTTTAGACATTCAGGGTAACAATAAACCAAAAATTTTAGAATTAATGTATAATATTATAAATGGCTCTCTAAGAGTTACCTCATTTACATCTATGATTTATAAATCTGTCAGCTCAGATTTTAACTTCATTAAGGCCTCTTACTGGAACTACACCATGAAAATTTATAATGAAGAATTTACTACTAATAATACAAAACTCCTTTTAAGATTAATAGGAAAAACAACAATCTCCCCATACTGGAAGATATATACCTGGAAATTCCATCATAGATGCTATTTAACACCACAAAAGTTGGTAAAATAACAAAAAAAAAATGATACAAAATGTTGGAGATGTAACAAAGAAAATGCTGATTGGCATGATATGATTGTTTCATGTCAAATGTTATCTTTTTTTTGGAATGATTTTAGGAATTTCTGTAATGCACTATGGAATGATAAATGTATAATTACAGATTCACTCATTCTATTTAATGTACTGATTCCAGAAGTTATACCAAAAACTCATATACATGTACTATGGTCAATACTTGCAGTAGCAAGAAAGTCTGTAACAAAAAATTGGAAAACTAACTATCCTCTTTCCTTTAATCATGAGTTTGTTTATTTAGCCAAATCTTTGTGTGATAAAGTAATTTCAAGCATAAAGCTTTGAACAAAAAAATTCAACACATAAATTAATTGCTTGGGAAAAGTTATGTTCTTTACTGATGAAATTTTAAGTGATTCCCTACATGTATGTACAACTGTATTATTGTGTTACGGACTTTGCACATAGTTTCTTTTGTTATGATTGTTAATATGTTATTTTATTATTCTCATTAAAATAAAAAATATTGTTGAAAAAAAGAAAATGTATGCTGACACAAAATCTTTTATTCTAGTCACTTTCTATGCTTATAAGGAAACTGCCATTTTTCCAATCAACTAGTGCTCCTAGACCCAGACGACGGCCCTGACCCATGTGGAATCATCCCCTCCAAAAGCAGTCCTGCAATTCAGAAGGATGCTGCTAAGCTGTATTTAAAAACAGTATAGCTGCCTTGAGCTGCCCTATGAACTAACGTCCTGCCAAGGAATCATCCCCTCCAAAAGCAGTCCTGCAATTCAGAAGGATGCTGCTAAGCTGTATTTAAAAACAGTATAGCTGACTCGAGCCACCCTATAAACTAACGTCCTGTCAAGGTTAATAAATCCTAATTCTCTCTATGAATGTCACAGTGGCTTGCCTGGGTCTATAGCACATTTAGTTATTATTTTGCCCATTTACTCATTATACCTAAATAACCCCCTAAAAACCGAACCAGTTTGGACAAATTGAAGTTCTCCCTACTACTAAGAAATTGAAGGATTTAAGAAGTTATCCACTCTATTCCAACAAAAATTGGAAGCTATCAAAATGTACTCTACCTCCCTACCAAGTAAAACTGTTCAGTTTTTTCTAATATAAAGTCTAATTCAAACAAACAAGCCGTACCTAAAAATATACACCAAGCATAGAGCTGCAGGTTCAAAGATCCTTGAGTCTGTATTGGCCCTGCTCCGCTTGCTCTCGCTGCGCTTGGGCTTGCTCCGCACCCCTCCCTGCCCCCAATTCCAACCCACCCCCACTACATCTAGCTTTATAGACACAAAACATATCCCCTCTAATCTGATCGAATCAGGATTCCAGCTCTCTTTGGTATACTTCCCACCTCTATTACCCAACAATTCCTCTACATAACCCATCTGGTCCAATCTGCACTCCACTGCTTAATTTAACCCGGCCCATCACCCCTCCCCCTAGATTCTGGCCTTCCATCTATACTATACTATACTGAAGACACTATACCTAATTATAGTAACTAAACAGCAATGATGCCACCATGCAAAATAATGTTTCCACTCTCTCTGTTAACCCTCTTGTTAATTACATATCTCCTCTCCATTTATGAAAATCAGCCTTACCTTAGTTATCACTACCCAAAATATCAAACCTCCCCAGATTGGTCAAATATAATAGCCCACCCAATAGGAACTCCCACACCTAAGTCCATATCCACAATAATACAGCATCCTATCCAACCTAAATACATTAGTTCAAAATATAAGCATTACCAAAGATTCATATACAAATTCCTGAAACTAATTATTAACCTTCACAATAATCTTACTATGGATGGTGATATTCACCCAAACTCTGGTCCTTCTGCCACAGATAGCACAACGTCTCACTATTATAACCCTTCCAACCCACCATCTATCACAAGGTCCCTGAACTCCCTCGTCATTTGCCACCTAAATATTAGGAGTATAAATAATAAAGTACATAATCTACATGCCCTCCTACAAATTTAATCCCCTGATATATTGTGTCTAACTGAAACATGGCTGAAACCTGGAACCTCCGATAATGAAAGCCTACCTCCAGGGTATAATGTACTTAGGTATGACCATGCAACTAGGAAGGGGGGGTGTTGCTGTCCTCTTCAAATCCACCCAAAATGTAACCTTAGACCCCATTCAACCAGCCCAGATCAATACAGTTGAAAAACTCTCTACCAAGTTACATAATAACAAAAATAAAAGCATAAACATTATCTGTTCATACATTCCCCCAGGAAATAACATTAACACTCTAGAGGATACCCTCCATTGGTTAACTGACAACTACCCTCAGGAAACCATAGTTCTTGGAGATTTTAACATCGACTGCAACACCTGCTGCTCACAGTCTCCCACCACTCATGTAAACCTGTATGGTTTTACACAGGTCATATCCACCCCAACCAGACTAGGTAAACGTAACCAAGAAGACAGTATACTAGATTGGATACTTATCAATAGCCACCCCCAAATGTATTCATCTGGGACCATCCCCTGATGACCTCAGTGATCACTTTATCACTTTTATTTGTAAGCACAAATCCCACAATGCTCATCAGCCCATCTACAGAACCATACATAATAATAAAAACCTCAACATCAGATTATTTCAAGATGAACTCAAATCATGCAACTGGTCTGCCCTAAAATACCTGCCCCTTGATGATGCTGTGGCCTACTTTAACAATAAATTCCTTTCCATCCTAGATTTCATGCGCCTTCTCATTCCACTAGGATTAAAACTAAAGTTGCCCCATGGCACTCTAAAAATACTAAATCAAAAATCACAACCAGGAATAAAGCCTGGGCTACCTGGCATGCCACAAAAACCTCTATAGATCAAATAAAATTTCGGCAAATAAGAAACAAGACTAAAAAATCCATCTTACTGGATAAAAGAAACTATTATATAAATCTCCAGAACAGAAACCAAAATAATCCTCAAAGATTCTGGGCAGGTATAAATAAATTGCTACACCCAGGTCAAACCACCACTTCACCTCCATCAGCGTCAACCAATAGTTTGCCACAGAATGTTGCTAACACCTTTAATAGTTTTTTTATGGAAATCATCCAAGCCCTAGCCAGCCAATTACCTTTGAACCCTACTAGCACTCAGGATAACAATCCCAATTCCCAGCCCTCCTTTAGCTTCCAACCTATCTCTACCTCTTTCATTTGCAATCTAATCAAAAAACTAAAACCTACCACCCTAGCTGCTGACCTTCTCCCTGCTGAATATTTACAAAATGCCGCAGATAGTATAGCATTCCCCATCAGCATTCTAATCAATTGATCGATAGCTGAAGCCAAAGTCCCCTCCATATGGAAAATATCTCCTGTTATACCTCTCCATAAAGGTGGCTGCTCTACCAAACTATCAAACTATAGGCCCATAGCCATCTTGTCACCACTGGCTAAGATCCTGGAAAAATGTGTCCACAAACAACTCCTATACTTCCTAAATCAGAACAATCTATTGGCTAACTCTCAGCATGGCTTTAGACCACATCATAGCACTACCACATCCCTCCTCTCCTTCACTAATGATATTTATCATAACAGAAACAACAACAAGTTCTCCTCAGCTCTATTCTTGGATCTTTCCAAAGCATTCGATATGGTTAACCATCAGCTGTTAATCCACACTCTGACTAATATATCACTAGGTCACCACTCCCTTCAATGGTTCCACTCCTATCTACATAGTAGACAACAAGCAGTACTAAGGCAAAATAATCTATCTAACCTCCTTCCTAACACCCTAGGTGTACCCTGGGGGTCTATCCTGGGTCCACTGCTATTCTCCATATTTGCCAATGATCTCTACACTGTTATCCCAGATGCCAACTGCATTCAGTAAGCAGATGTCTCTAAGTTGATCTGCACTGGTACCACCAAGGGTGAGCTACAGGCAAGTACTCAGTCAACTTTCAACCTGGTTGAAAATTGGCTTGCCGACCGATGTCTCCTTCTTGTTGTTGTATCTTTCAGCTTTCCCCGGTTAGGTGTCGCCACAGCAGAACTCCAGTCCGCTAATGATTGGCAGTAGATTTTTACATATCGAGTTGCCAGCCCTAACGTACAACCGTAAATGAAGGCACGCCCATTCACGCATGTCTCCACACAGAAGACGCTTTCGCTGAGAATCGAACAGGACAATGTCTTACTGTGAGGCAACAATGCTACCGCAGCACCACTAAACCGATGTCTCCTTCTAAACCCCAATAAAACTAAACTGCTACTTTTTCTCCCACACATAAATCCCCGGTGATGTCCTTCTCCATTACCTCTAAAAATGGCACTATCATTCCCCAGATGTCCACACAAAACTATTTGGGGTAATTGTTGACAACAATCTTAAATTTGATGCCCATGTAAATAAAATGATAAAAACCATTAGTAAAAAACTGGGCTCACTGTATAGAATAAAATTATTCCTTACCTCACCTGCTAGGACAGCTATTGCCCAATCCCATCTCCTCTCCACCTTCTTATATGCCTCTCCTATACTTGCCAACTTAAACAAAACAGAACTTAATAGACTCTCAGCCTGCTATAACAGCATAGCTAGATTCGCCACTGGGCTGCCCTACAGAACACATCGCTGTATAAACCTAAAAAATCTAGGCTGGCTAGAGCTATCAAGACAGATTCAGTACAGCCAACTTATTATGGCTTTCAAAGTTCTTAACCAACCTGATAATACCCCTGCTTTAAGAAATATCATCACTCCTCACACCAACCAAAGATCACTTAGATCATCCAATAGAATTGTAGCCCAAACCACTATAGCTAACAACTTAGCCGGGAACTCCACGTTTGCCAACTCGGTAGGCAAAGCTTGGAACTTACTATCCCCGGACATTACAACAAACACTACCCTTTCTAAATTTAAGACAGCCCTCAGGAAGTACTTCATGACTCACTGGTTTTGTCTCTGTGCCAGGCCTGATTAAATACTTGGTAACACTTGTACACCTGTATCAGATTAACAATTGCTTTTGTAATTAATAGTCAATTCAATGCTACTGTGCTGTAACCAGCTGTCCAGATGCAAAGCATCCTATTTCAGCTAACCTATACTGTGAGTGTTAATTTGACTGTTATTTATGAACTTTAGTGTGTTCTATATTAACCTGTGGTGGTGGTGCTGCGGTAGCTTTGTTGCCTCACAGTAAGACACTGTCTGGTTCGATTCTCAGCTAGAGCGTCTTCTGTGTGGAGACATGCGTGAATGGGCGTACCTTTGTTGAAGGTTGTGCGTCAGGCCTGGCAAGTCGGTACGTAAAAATCAACTGCCAATCATTAGCGGACCAGAGTTCTGCTGTGGCGACCCCTAACCGGGAATAGCCGAAAGACACAAACAGTGTGTTCTATATAAGTTTCCATCTCTGTATTACTTCCTTTGGAGCTTTTCTCCCCGGGCCTCCGCTGAAAATGGACATGTATCCAGTCAAACTATCCCAGTCAACAAATGTAAAATAAAATAAATAATAAATAAATAAATAAATAAATAAATAAATAAATAAATAAATAAGAGCAGTATTTAAAATTTGTCCCTATTTTTGGGCCTTTGTCCCCCCATTATTTTTGGCTTTTTCCAGATTTCTTGTGTTAAGAGGTTGAGTCATATGTGGAACAGTCTGGAAATAGTTGCAAAGAAACAGAATCCCCCATAGGGAGAATGAGAAACTCAGTTCTTCTCTATGTCTGAATCAGAAAACTGAGGACAATACCCTGTATCTGTTCCTTCTTCTTCCTGTCCAGATTCAGAATCCTGAATCTCTTCAGGAAAAGTGGTATCCCTCTCTCTCTTTTACCAGAAATCACCTTATAAAACCCAAGCCAGACCCAGTAAGCTACTCCTGTCTATGGAAATTTGAGGAGGAGTAGATTCATGTTTAGTTTTCTGTTTCTTTTCAACAGGAACAATGGGACCAGTGGTGTTATTAACAGCAGCAGCATCTTCCCATGAAATGGGCACAACATTCTAACTAAAAGATAAGCTTTCCCTGCTCCCTCTTCCAACATTGACAAGAGTGGCTCCCCTTGCCATTGGGGTGGTTAAAAGAGATGCAGAGGACATGGCTAACCCCTAGTCCATAGTGACTGCAGGTTTTACTCAAGAGGTATCCAAGGTATAAGATGAGTGGTCTGAGGAAAAAGCTATGGCCACAGCAGAGTCATACACCTGCAGCTGACGCAAATTGCTAGCCTGCTGTGGTGGCAAAGGCTGTTTGCTTAACTTTTGCTTTTTGTGGCTGGAAGAATGAACGGCCATGGGACAGACAGATCTCTCTATGGTCAGACCGAAAAAGGTGCCTCCTTCCTGAGGAAAATGAGCAGCAAAAAACAGTAAAAATTTAAAGTCTTTAAATCTCACTTTACAACACTTTGTCATCTCCCAAAAAAATAAAATAAACACAATTTTTCCACAGAAAAATATTTTACAATTACTTTAAACAACTTTCAAAATTGAGAGGGAAAAAAGCACTCTCTCATTTTAAAAGTACATGTAAGTCCCATGACAGATCTTTAAAACAAAAACTCTTGAAATGTGTAATTTTTTTCCCAAAGTGAACTTATCTGCCCAGCAAAGGAACAACACCAGCTGATGGTCAATCCTTGAAAGCCCATAGAATTGCAGTCTCTTCAATGGCAGAAAATCTCTGAAGGGCTTTTGCCCAAACCTGTCTTTTTAGTCAACTCAGCTCAAGCTCACTGACAGTTTAGGTGTGTGAAAGGTACCCTGAAGCTTTGGAAGCTGGCCAGCATATACTTACCAGGATAAAACCCATATAGCTAATGCTACTGCAGCAATGATCAATATGATAAACATCTATTGGAAAAGTGGAAGGTAGGAAGCTGAGGTGTGCCTATAGGATCCATTTTAAGCTAATATTCATTTAATATTTATCTAAATTATGTTAAAATGAATGTGTTTGTATTTGATTCTGCTGACACAGAATCATAAAAGATTTGAAACATTTTGCCAGCAAATTATTTTCATCTTCTGCAACAAATATTGTATTGTATAACACCTTGTCAAAGGAAAATAAAATGCTAAATCTAATAAGACTAAATGTATTCAGTTTGGAGCAAGAAAAGATGATAACGTCTACCAAGTAGGTAGAAAACTTCTTTAAGGGCCTCTTTAAGGATCAAGGAGATTATGTTCTGTCCTTCAGAAACTCCATAGGTAACATCTGAGATCTATGAAGTTAAGAAGGCCTTTTTGTAATCCTAAAGCTCATCTGCAAATTTGTGAAATCCCAAGTTCTAAATATATCTCACCAAACTGGAGTGAATTCAGGAAAAGTTAACAAGCAGAGTATAAGCAGGGAGAAATGAAATTACCAACAAAGACTGAGTAATCATTGACTGTAGTATATCTGACTGAGGGTTGATTTATTTAATGGTTTTAAGGCTTCACATGATAAACTCCAGTAAGAATGCTTGCATGTAGCATGGAACACTATGCACGATAATCTAAGACTAAAAAGACCTCTGCGTAGGAATTTAAGTTTTTTTTTGCTCCCTTGCATCATCCTACGGCTTTACCCCTATGTCCTCATCCATCACCGAGTGTGTCAGCTATGCTTTAAACTCTGCTGGCCTACTCAATTTAATCTGCATCCAGTCACAGAGCTTAAGGGTATCCAGGGAGGTCTCACTGTCATCTTCCACATGGGGATATTACTTTTTATGATCTACCCATCCCCCCTGCAGGTTGCATACCTTGTCCGAGAGGTAGGCATGCAAAGAGGACTTGCAGTATCTTGCCCCATCTCTGCAGCACCTCAGCCATGTCCCTTCCCTTTCCCCTTCCCCTGTTTGGACTAAGTCCACTATGTCAGCATCTCCTACCTCTACCAAAAATCACTTGACGGGGACACCAATGCAGCTATCCTAGTCACACAAGCCACTAATTCAACCTAGGTTGGCTGGGCCACAGTCAAGGCTTTATGTCCGTATGCCACTGAAGTGGCACGAGTAGAAGCTAAAGGGTAATAATGTAGTTCTGACAGAGTTCTCCACTCATGGTATTTGAGTAATAAGGCACAGTCATTCATTTACTTTCAAGAAAAAACTTTATAACCTTATATATATATATATATATATATATATATATATATATACAGTGAATATATATATATATATATATATATATAATTATATATATATATATATATATATATATATATATATATATATATATATATATACAGTGAATATATATATATATATATATATATATATATATATATATATATATATATATATATATATATATATATATATATACAGTGAATATATATATATATATATATATATATATATATATATATATATATATATATATATATATATATATAGATATATGGTTCTGGGTCATAACATCGAAACTCAGAACATCGACACCGACTGCACGTAGCGAAAACACCGACACAGAAATAATCGACACTACAAATCACGGACATTTAACAGGTAGGGGTTGACATATGCTAATCATGCCTACCATAAACATGGTAGGCATGATTAGCAAATCTAAACCTACCTGTTAAATGTCCGTGATTTGTAGTGTCGATTATTTCTGTGTCGTGTTTCGCCGGTGAAGTCGATGTTCTGAGTTGATGTTATGACAGAACCATATATATATATATATATATATATATATATATATATATATATATATATATATATATATATATATATATATATATATATATATATACAGTGAACACTGCTATAAAGTGCTTTAGGCAGGTGCAATATTCTTACCTGTATTTGACAGGCTGGACAGAGGAGAAAGAAAACAGTCTTAAGTCTTATAATCACATCAAGTTGAATCATGCTGTGCAATGTAACACAGCAGTAACAAAAGCCAGTAAAATACTATGGATAATTTTTTATGCATTTATTAATTGGATAAGCCTTTCATAAGGTAACCTGAATCATCACTTAATAAATTACTTAGCTAGAGTTATTCGGTATGCAAGGATAAATTGAATGAATCAAACCAAGAGTACATGATGAAGCCTGTTTGATGATGAGAGCCTTAACATTGTCATTGCTAAGGGTATGGACTACAAAGATGTCAAAGTAATACCGTTATACAAGGTATAATGATAAGTGAGGCCTCATCTCTTATATTGTTTTTGGTTCTTCTGGAGAGTATATCAGGAGAAGGAAAGACTGAATCAATGTATGCAATGAAAGATTAAAAAGTTAGTAAGAGATCAGGGACCTGAAGTACAAGGAAAGGATTGAAGCACTAGGAATGTGCATTCTACAAGAGAAAAAGGAAAGTCAAGATACGCTAGCAATGTATTAGCTCATCAAGAGTTAAATAGATGGTGTGGAACTGATAAAGTATGAGGGATGGACCAGGAACAAAAGGGGCAACTAGGGGAAGTTTAAAGGGAACCACTGGTCATTGAATTTTAGTAACATGCATTTATAAGAGCAGTTGCAAAGTGTGACATTTCCAGCTCCTTAGATAAATAATAAATATATTTTTGCTTGTTTTATTGTTTGGCCTATAGCTACATTACTTCTCTGTACTCATCTAAACTGCAGTGTTAGACAGAGCATATGAATTAACCACAGCACTGTCAACAGACTTGTGGCAGCACAACTCACCATCATAAGAGCTTCAAAGGTTAATCATTTCATGCAATGTATGCTGTGAGATTATAAAGATCTTTGTGGTCAATTGCCACAGTTCCTTCTTTGCAGTTAGTCCGGTCATTTTAACACTAAGCAAAAGACGTTTAATTTATTCATGTTTAATGAAAAGAAAGAAACCAGATATGAGCAACTATACAGAGAGCTAGAAAAATGTATCACAGCAGACAGAAACATTATCGCCTGTGTGATAAGTGGCAAAAATAGCTTTATTATTTATTAAGGTTGGAAAGTGTCACAGTCAGCAGTGGTGTAAGTAAAATAATGCCACTGAAATGCAATGAATGATAGTCTCCCTTTAAAACAACACTTCACCTGTCATTGTTGCATGTATGTTACTTGATATAACTATATCTTAAGACAAACGACAGAAAGTCATTGGCAGCAAGGTACCTATAATTGAAAACAGAACAAAGACTACAACCAGATGAAGTTTTACTGTTTTTAATTATTAAAGTGGAAACATGACAGATGTCTCCCTTACTATGTAACACTCTTCTCCATTCGTCCCCTGCAGGCACTAGGTAGGAAAAGGTATCTCTGCAGAAAACCATGTATTTACTCATGTATATTACTTATATTTACTATATTTCCTGCTGAATACTCCCAGCCATACATCTGTCTAGAAAATAAAAACTCTAAGAAATGGGTTATTACCCAACAAAGCTAATCAAACTGTTCTACAAACATCAGCATCAACAGTTACATACTATATGCTGCTTTCAGCAGTAGTTCTCAGTCATAACTGGTCTGGTTGACCTATGTTATGAAGTAGAGTGCGATACCAATCAGTATATACAGAGAATATCTGCATCTGTCACCTACCTTTATAAAATATCAAGCTGCACTGCAGTGTAGTTCCATAAAAATGTACTCCTAATCTTCTGTTCTTTGAGGTCATAATAAATGGATGTACATCTGTATAAAAGCAATACCACTTTGGTCTGGTATCTAACAATTGCAAAAGTTATTAAAGTATCTGTTTCAAAGGCATTGTAGAGGACTATGAAAACTAAAAATTAGACAGACAACCACAATGTTGTCATCACATGAGTCTGTGTACTTTATTACAATACTGTTTGAAAAGTACAGTTGTGTAAGTAAACTTATCATTATGGCAGATGTTCAAATGATCACTGCTGCAGTAGCTTTAGCTATATGAGTTATATCCTGCCAAGGCTATAACAGCCGGCCAGCTTCCATAACTTCAGGGCACTTTCAATGCAACCAAACTGTCAGGCAGCTAGAGCTGAACTGAATAAAATACAAGTTTGGGCTCCAAGCCCTTCAGAGCTTTCCTACCAACAGGAAGAGGGAAGCTGAGCCCTGAAAGGGCAATGTTAAGAAGAACAAAATATAAACAACTACACCCTGGCATAAACAACAGACCAAAATATAATGGGGGTGGAGGGAGGTAGTGGCTACTGCAGCAGTGATCATTCGAACATTTACTGTTATGGTAAATTTATTTATACAGCTGTATTATGTTCATCATATTGATATCTTTAAGTAGCCTTAGCTATATGGGTAGATTACCCGAGCTTACTACAGTCCAGGAGCACCTGGAGGTCCTTGCAAAGCATGATCTAGACCTAGAGAAGAAATTAAGCTTACAGTGCTTTGTAAAAGTATATACAGAGCACCGAGTTGGAGCTTCTAGAATCCTTCTAGAATCCAACCCTTTCCAAATAGCCATAGAAGAAACCAAGGCCCTAGTAGAGTGGGCCTTGACCCTGCCTGGAATAGTCTTATTATGATGAGCATAACAAAAGCTAATAGCCTTGGACAACCATCTAGAAACAGTCTGTGTTGACACAGGTTGTCTCTTCTTCTTACTTTCACAAGAAAAGAAAAATTGATCCAAAGATCTGAACGATTCAGCTCTGCCAAGATAGTACCCAAGTTGTATGTGGACATCCAAGGTATGGAGTTTCCTTTCTCTTTCATTTTTGGGTTCAGGAGAAAAATGTAAAGATGGATAGTTTCACTTAAAGTAAACTTGGATAACACTTTAGGCATTAAAAAAGGATTAGTTATTAAAGAAACCCTGTCCCTGACCCTGTAGAAAATGAGATAGGGTTGATTTACCGTAACAACTTGCATTTCAGATACCCTTCTCACAGAGGTCAGCCCAATTAGTAAAACTGTTTTCCATGTTAAGAACCTCAAGTCAGCCTGGTTAGCTGTTACAAACTGAGCAAGTATTAGTTTCTCTAGCACAAAATTAATATTAAAAACAAAAAACTCCAAAGAAATACAGACACGTGGAATGTTAAAAGTTTTATTAAGTCACAGAGCTTTCGGGTAACAAAACCTTCTTCAGTCTGTATCCTTGTTTAAAACCATCACATTTTATATGCTTAATAACCACATGACACAGCCCCTAATTAATCAATAAAACAATAAAACAATCAAACAAAATTAATATCCCAAGGTGGGGGCACTGGTTTACTTGGAGGCTTATTAAGCAAAACCCATTTCAAAAACATTTGACATGAGAATGTTTGAAAGAGGAGGATCCATGGGCAGACATGTTGAAATGGAAAATAAATGAACCTTGATAAAGGAGTAAGATACGTCATAGGATGGTAATTCACACAAGTATTGTGAAACCAGAGAACAACTAGTCCTGAATGGATGCTGTTTATGTTGTTGGCACCAACTAGAAAATCTTTTATATTTGCTAATATATGATATTCTAGTAGCAGGATTTCTTGCCTCGATTAGTCCTTGCTACATGTTCTCAGTTAACAGGTGCCTAAAAGGAATTAAGACCCTATCATCCAGACAGTCAACTGAAGTTGATTGGTGTTGGGGTGTAAGAAATGTTCTTGTTCTTGTGTGAATACATCCAGTCTGTGAGCAAGCTTGTGGTAATTGCCCTTGGCCATTTCCAAAATAAGGGAGAACCATGCACGATTGCCTGGGCCAGAAAGGAGTCACCACAATCATCTTTGAGGATTCCTTCTGAATCATCAGAAGTAGCCCAGATATTAGTGGAAAGGGTGGTAGAGCATACAGAAGCATTCCTGTTCAAGAAAAAGAAAAGGCATCAGTTCTCCAGGCCTTCTTGTATGGAGTCTTGGAGCAGAATCTTGCCAGCTAATCATTAAAAGAGGAGGTAAATAGGTCTACTTGAGGAACTCTCCATAGATGGATCAAATCTTATAAGACCCCCTGATCTAGTTTCCATGCATGAGGGCCTGCCCTTGCCCTGCTCAGCTTATCTGACACACAATTTTGCTCTGACAGAATGCAGAATTCATGTAGAATGAGATTGTGCTGTGAAGCTATATCCCAAGGTAACATGGCTAGCCTGCACATGGGTATGACCTGGTTCCCCCTTGCTTATTGCTCTACCACATGACTGTTGTATTGTCTGTAACAACTTGACTAGGTCCTGGGGTCCTAATATGATTCAGAGAGTTGAGTGCCTGGACCAGGGCAAGCAACTCTTTTATATTCATGTGCTTGCATCTGCTCTTGGGGGTCCCACACTCAGTCTGCAATTTTATCCCTCCTGAAAGTGCTCCCCAAGCAAAGTTTGAGGTGTCTGTGGTGACTGATTGACTGTCTTGGAGCAGGGAGGGAGAAGGGGAGACCTGGATTCAGGAATATCTGTTGTCTCCACTAATTGACTTCTCTTCAGACAAATCCCAGCACTACAATCTGAAAAGACAACAGTGTTGGTGCTGGGACCAAAGAATCTTCAGATACCACTGTATCTTTCTCATGTAGAGTCTTGCCAGGGGTATCATGAGAATCATAGAAGCCATGAGACCCAAAATCCTGAAGCAATGACAAAAGTCTGAGTAGAAAACCCTAATAATAGGTCTTGATATAGATCTGTTTTTTTTTCCCTGTGGAAGAAAAGCTCTTTGAATTGTGGTGCCTAGTTGACATCACAGAAACACAATCCTGTGAAAAAGATTCAAGAAAATGTTTTGAATGTTCTCTTGGAATCCCAGCTTGTATAAGAGATCTCTCACCCAAGAGATAGTGATTACAGATACTTTGAAAAATACTCAGCAAAGATAAGCAAGTCATCTAAATATGGAAGAAAATGTGGATACCCTGTAGCCTGTAATGACATATAACTGGAGATAGACACTTTGTGAACACTCTTGGTACAGTGGGTAGTAAAAAGGGTAATGCAGAGAACTGATAATGTGATCCAGACACTCAAAACCTTAAAAAAAACCCTGAACTTGGGATGAATAGGAATGTGATGATATACATCTTTTAAATCTAGTGTTACCAGTAAACTTGAAAGAGGAAGAAGATGTAACAGGTTGGGCTGTGACATTTTGAATTTGGGCACTATTACAGACAGGTTTAGGAAAGAAAGATCAAAAACTGGACTCTAAGCATTTTCTTTCTTTGGCACTAAACACATCCTTGAATAAAACCACTTTGCCACCTGGGAAAGGAGAACTGGTTCTATCACTCCCTTGGACAGCAAGTGATAAAGAACAGGTAGAAATGAAAGAGTCTGGTCTGGGGGATGAGGAATTACCCACTGGAAAGAAGGAATTTCCTCACATTCCCATATGCAACCTTTATGAGTGATCTTTAGTACCCATTTGTCTGTTGCTAAAGAGAAAAGTGGAGATTCAGATTTTCTGGAAGAAAAAAGGGGCTAACAGGTGGGAGGGGAGAACAAGTGCTCTTAAATACTCTTTCTGACTTATTGGACTGTCCTAGGTTTTGGGAGTTTCCAGAATTCTTTTTGGAATCATCTTGCCATTTCTTCTTAAATGTCTGTTTACCTGCATTTTTTAGACTGTTTATTTTGTTCATCAGAATTGGATGAGGAGTTAGAGAATCACTTAGAAAAATTGTAACAGGAGGGCTGAAAATATTTTTAACACCTTTATTGAATTATCACTTAAGACACAGGCAAACATACATTTATATAAAATAAAACAAACCATATAACCATATTCCCGGGTGCAAACATTACACATCACATATATTCTTTTGTATAATTATTATTGTCAACATTACGTAAATTGATCACTTCTTGTCTTCCCTCAAACCTCACTCCTCTTCCACCTCCAAAACATTATTCTGCATGTATTGTTCCCACAGTTTCTATTTATTTTCTATGTAATTTGCTTCTACCCTTTCTTAAGATCCCATTTCCAGTTCTTTTATCTCTGTTATAGCATTCAGTACTGCAAATACAGGTGGTTTAGATTTTGATTTTCATTTTCTAGTAACTGTTTTTTGGCAGCCACCAGAATTAAACTTAACAACGTCTTACTATATCTTGACAATTCAGATCCTGGATCCCACCTCAAAAAAAAAAAAAGAATTTCCTTAACTACACCCATTTGCTAAGGCTAAGGGCTGAAAAATCTTTGAGATTCCTTATATCACCTTACCCCTTTCAGCACACTTTTTGATCACCTCTGCAGCAGAGGGGCCAAAAGCTAAATCTCTATCCAAAAGAGAATTTTAAATCTAATTTTTAACATTATCTGGAAGGTTCTGAGAATGCAGCCATGCAGATCTCCTCAGAACAGTACCACTAGGGCTCCTATAATCCTGGCCATGCAACCCAAATATGACCCACAAATTTAATTTAGATAAGGGTGATTTACAAACTGCTTCTGTCTATCAGAGATGTAGGAGCCAGACAAGGGGTGAATTTCCAATTATCCAGCCATTGGTCCATGTTGGGTCTAAATAGGGTGGAACTCTGCTTCACATGGATGGGGAGCATGCTCCAGAGAATAGGAATTCTCTGAGAAACATATCTGTCTCTCTAACATGTCCTATTTATTTTTCGGATGTGCAAAAGGTTCATCAAAACAGGGTTCAGGGATGCAGTGCATACCAGGCAAAGATCACTTCTCAGAAGTTTGTATGATACCAAGTACAGAGACAGGGCTTTGAGGTTAGCAGCATAGGACACTGTGTTTACTCCCAGATTTCTTTTTGTAAGGAACCTTTGTGGCATTCCATTTCTGCATGTGTCTGGACTGGTACCTATCGAAGGGTGCATTATACTTTATGATGCGTCTGATGAAGGCCATGTACAGTGGTATGATGACCTCTCTGGACCTAGATGCCTTGCCCTTCCTTATAAGTTCAGCAAAAAAAAAAAAAGGATTTTTTTACTACTTTGGACACTTGTTGATGGTGTAATGATGAATGTTGTTAGTGCATATGCTCCTCAAGTTGGGTGTGCGATGGATGAGAAAGAAAAATTTTGGAGTGAGTTGGATGAGGTTGTGGTGAGTGTACCCAAGGGTGAGAGACTAGTGATTGGAGCGGACTTCAATGGGCATGTTGGTGAAGTGAACAGAGGGGATGAGGAAGTGATGGGTAGGTATGGTGTTAAGGAGAGGAATACAGAAGGTCAGATGATTGTGGATTTTGCAAAAAGGATGGACATGGCTGTGGTGAATACATATTTTAAGAAGAGGGAGGAGCATAGGGTGACATACAAGAGTGGAGGAAGATGCACACAGGTGGATTATAGCCTATGTAGGAGGGCCAGTCTGAAGGAGATTGGAGGCTGTAAAGTGGTGACTGGGGAAAGTGTAGTTAAGCAGCATAGAATGGTGGTCTGCAGGATGATGTTGGTGATCAAGAAGCAGAGGAGGAGTGTGAAAGCAGTGCCAAGGATTAAATGGTGGAAGTTAAAAAAGGGTGATTGTGAGGTGGAGTTTAGGGAAGAGTTAAGACAGGCACTGGGAAGCAATGAAGAGTTACCGAATAGCTGGGTAACTACAGCACAGCTAGTAAGGAAGACTGCTAGGAAGGTGCTTGGTGTGACATCTGGACAGAGGAAGGAGGACAAGGAGACATGGTGGTGGAATGAGGAAGTACAGGAGAGTATACAGAGGAAGAGGCTGACGAAGAAGAAGTGGAATTGTCAAAGAGATGAAGAAAGTAGACATGAGTATAAGGAGATGAGGTGAATGGCAAAGAGAGAGGTGGTGAAGGCTAAGGATAAGGCATATAGAGAGTTGTATGAGAGATTGGACACTAAAGAGGGAGAAAAGGACCATTACCGATTGCTAGACAGAGGGGTAGAGCTGGGAAAGACGTGCAGCAGGTAAGGGTGATAAAGGACAGAGGGAAACGTACTCACAAGTGAGGAGTGTGTTGAGTAGATGGAAAGAGTACTTTGAAGGGCTGATGAATGAAGATAATGAGAGAGAGAGAAGGTTGGATGGTGTGTGGATAGTGAATCAGGAAGTGAAGCAGATTAGCAAGGAGGAAGTAAGGACAGCTATGAAGAGGATGAAGAATGGAAAGGCTGTTGGCCCAGATGACATACCAGTGGAAGTATGGAAGTGCTTAGGAGAAATGGCAGTGGAATTTTTAACCAGATTGTTTAATGAAATTTTGGAAAGTCAGAGGATGCCTGAGGAGTGGAGAAAAAGTGTTTTGGTACCTATCTTTAAGAATAAGGGTGATGTGCAGAGCTGCAGTAATTACAGAGGGATAAAATTGATCAGTCACAGCTTGAAGTTATGGGAAAGAGTAGTGGAAGCTAGGTTAAGAAGGGAGGTGATGATTAGTGATCAGCAGTATGGTTTCATGCCAGGAAAGAGCACTACAGATGCAATATTTGCTCTGAGAGTGTTGTTGGAGAAATACAGAGAAGGTCAGAAGGAGTTGCATTGTGTCTTTGTGGACTTAGAGAAAGCATATGACAGGGTGCCTAGAGAGGAGTTGTGGTATTGTATGAGGAAGTCTGGAGTGGCAGAAAAGCATGTAAGAGTGGTACAGGATATGTACAAGGGTAGTGCAACATTGGTGAGGACTGCGGTGGGAGTAACAGATATTTTTAAGGTGGAGGTGGGATTACATCAAGGATCAGCTCTGAGCCCTTTCTTATTTGCAGTGGTGATGGACAGGTTGACAGATGAGATTAGACAGGAGGCCCTGTGGACTATGATGTTTGCAGATGACATTGTGATATGTAGTGAGAGTAGGGACCAGGTTGAGGAGACCCTGGAGAGGTGGAGATATGCTTTAGAGAGGAGAGGAATGAAGGTCAGCAGGGCTAAAACAGAATATATGTGTGTAAATGAGAGGGAGGGTAGAGGAATGGTGAGGATGCAGGGAGTAGAGTTGGTAAAGGTGGATGAGTTTAAGTACTTGGGATCAACAGTTCAGAGTAATGGTGAGTGTGGAAGAGAGGTGAAGAAGAGAGTACAGGCAGGGTGGAATGGGTGGAGAAGAGTGTCAGGAGTGATTTGTGACAGCCGGGTACCAATAAGAGTGAAAGGGAAGGACTATAAGAGGGTAGTGAGACCAGCTATGTTATATGGGTTGGAGACGGTAGCATTGTAGAAAAGGCAGGAGTCAGAGTTGGATGTGGCAGAGTTAAAGATGTTAAGATTTGCACTGGGTGTGACTAGGATGGACAGGATTAGGAATCAGTATATTAGAGGGTCAGCTCAGGTTGGACAGTTTGGAGACAAAGCAAGAGAGGCGAGATTGAGTTGGTTTGGACATGTGCTGAGGAGGGATGCTGGGTATATTGGGAAAAGGATGCTAAGGATGGAGCTGCCAGGTAAGAGGAAAAGAGGAAGGCCTAAGATGAGGTTTATGGATGTGGTGAGAGAGGATATGTAGGCGGTTGGTGTGAAAGAGCATGATGCAGAGGACAGGAAGAAATGGAAACAGATGATCCGCTGTGGCGACCCCTAATGAGAACAGCCAAAAGAAGATGATTATGATGATGATGATGGACACTTGTTGGTCAAAGGCTAGGTTACTGTCTACATGAGATCCTGGATCCTTGACTAGAGAATCGACTTTTAAGAGTGTTTTATTGATGATGTAGTCACACAGGGCAGCTGACTTTCCAAAGAGTACTGTAATGCATTTCTTGGTATTGAGTTTTAAGCCATGGTTTTGACACCAAGCATTTGTCTATGTTAGACCTTCCTGAAGCATGTTCACATCTATTGGGGATTCAGTGATTGCTCCCAGTTTGTAATTATCTGCTAACTTGGTTAACCAAAGGCCTTTGACATTGGCATCTACTTCTTATATGTCAAATCCAAAGAGTAGTGGGCCTAGCACAGAGCCCTGGGGGATTCCACTGGTGACCAGTCTCTTTGTGGAGGTAGCCTCAACAATTCTAACCTTCTGGGTCCTATCAGTGAGCCAGCTAGCTATCCAGCATGTTATAAAGGGGCTTATACCTAGTTCCATAAGTTTGTTCACAATGCCTGAGTAGGATATTTTATCAAATGCTTTAGCCAGATCTAAGTAGGCAGTATACACAGTTTTCCCCTTATCCATTGCCTCAATGACTCTTTCAAAGAAGTCCACCAGATAAATTAAGCATGACCTTCCTTTGTCAAAGCCAAAACCAGGAGGGGTCCAGTGTCTGGAGGTCTCCTATGTCCTTCTTGATAATTTCTATTTATGCAAATAACACTAGTCAGACTAATGGGTCTGTAGTTTACAGGATCTGTTGAAGGTCCTCCCTTATGAAGTAGGATGACCAATGCAGTCCTCTATTCATGTGGTACAAAGCCTGTTTTAAGACTGCAGTTAAATAATAACTCCAGGGATCTTGATAAGTTATAGTTTAGATTGCTCAGGAGACATTTTGGGATGTTACTGGGGCCCATTGAGGCTGTGTTTTTGGCTTTAGTGAGCACAGACAGTACATGCTCCCTTATTATAGAAGCAAGGGTTATATTTGAAGGTATCTTGGGGGATGGTTGGAGATGAGAGGAGGGAAAAGTTAGAACTGAATTTGTACACTAACAGGTTCACTATATTACCAGGCTCGGTGAATGTGGCACCATTAACCACCAGTTCAGCACATTGCTGGGTGCTGCTCCTGAGGTTTTTCTGATATAGCTGAAGAAGGCCTTATGGTTATCTTTCACCTGGAATGGGATCATACCTCTCAACCTGGAAACATCAAAAATCTGGACAAGACCTATGAAAAATAGGTACAAATCTGTATGCTGATTAACATCTAATTTGCATACATACTTAAGTAACCCCACCCACTCCGATGGGATTGTGGGATACCAACTTTTAAACAACCAAAATATGGCACCAGAGTCCCCCTGCAGCCATTCCAACATCCCATTACTTGGCTATTTTGTCCCATTTACCATAAACACTAATGTGTGCATACTGCTTTACTTCTACAATGATTATTTGGCCTTTATTTTTACATTTTACAGCAGAACGATGCAGAAACACTAATATACATCTGGTAAACAAAGCAATACTGTCTCACAATGAAAACAGGCTTGCCATTAAAACTTCTCTGCCCTTGAAACTCACATTCATTGAAACAGCATTGAAACCCACACCACATCCAAAGAAAATGCATCTGGCCAGTGGTGGATAAAGATTACCTTTGGGCTATTTTCAAATCATTGGCCCCTTGCACACAAAACAAGAAACATACATGTGTTATTTTCTTTGATACACCTTCCTGACTTTATTAAATTATATTCCTTATATAATACAACACACTTGTTAGAGCACATTTTGAATTTATTGTTTGAACATTTTTCCAGTAGGCTGTACTGTAGGCAATGAAACAAAATGCATGAACCAATAATGACAAAACTGCCCAATTCAGAACATTTCCATCATAAATGTCTACTTCCACACCCATAAATAAAATGACAGTAGTGTAAGCCATAGGCATCATGCACAGTATTTCTCATTTATTTTCAATTTAATTTTTTTTGGGGGGGCAAAAGGTCAAAAACCAGGGACACATTTTAAACATTGCTTGTATAATATTGTAAAGTTGCTAGAATAAAATGTTGCTTTACCACCATGCATTTCACTGGCAAGTTTTGAACCCAGGACCCTATACACTACAGTCAGAACAGCATACCACTATACCAAATTAGCAGCTTTCTGAAAAGTAGGAAGACTGAAACTTAATGGCTATCATTTAGTGAATTCATTTCTCACTTCTTACCATAGCTCTTAACCTCTTAACACAAAAAACCTGGACAAACAAAGCCAATAATGGGGGAATACAAATTTAGTTCTCACTTCTCACCATAGCTCTCAACTCTTAGCACAAAAAACCTGGGCAAAGCTCACAAGTGGTGGTGGCTAGGGACTTTAGGCTCTTTTTACCCTGCGCCCAATGTACAGGGTTTGAGCCTGAGTACCTCTAGCCATCAGGTGTATTAAATGGGGGACATTTTCTTACACACACTCTCTCTCAGGTGTTGTGATACATCCATCACATTCAAACCTGAATGTTAAAATCAAGTTCAAGTTGAATTTTAAAATACTCTGCTCTAGTGGAATATTGGTGTCACAGTCCATTTTGAAAGGTAAATGACAGAGGAAATACAAGTTTAAATCTGTTATCAATACTTCAATGATTTTAAATGATACTTTGTAAATCATTAGGACTATTTGTCTTACAAATAATGATTCTAAATGTACTGCATGAATTTATACAAATGGCAGGGTCAACCAGGTTAGCAGTGTGTAACTTTGCCAAATGAATAACAGTAGTATCAAGAAAAGATGAACTACACATCTGCTAAACTGTTATAAATATCACTGGGGAAAGGAGAAAAAAATAAAGCTCAAAATACACAACAGAAATAGAAAATAAAAGTTAAAACTGTGGGTTTAGCATGAGGTCTATTTCAGAAATAACTTGAACTATTTAAAAAGCAACTATTCAATATATTCCACAAAGAGTTATTAAAAAGTACTCTGATTAACATGCTAGCTTTTATTTTGTGTTGCTGTTGTACATTCAAAACACAGTTTTCATTTCTATGACACACCCTGAAGCTGTATCTTATTTTCTGTTGCTGTATTCACAGTTAACAAGCTACACCCCTGAAAATTAGTTTGAATACATTTTGTGATTTTTCTGCCAATGAATTTTGTCCTTCCAGCCATCAGAATTTGTTTGCTATAGATATTATGCTTAAAAGCTGTAAATAGGTTGCATTCAACAGTTCTTCTTTTGATTCTCACATGCTTTTCTAGAATGCTCTTAAGGTTGTGAGTAACTATCCCATTGTTTACTTCTCCTGTATCACCCCAGAAACAAAACATTTTTGTCCAATGACTCTTATTCATCTGTCAGTGGGAAATACAATAAAAAGGTTTATGTAGTCAGGACTATATTTCTATATCCGGTGCTGTGCACACGAGTAGCTTGCTTCTGATAATACCATCTGCCAACTAATCAACTTTACTGGACTTCCATAACTGCAGAGTATAATTAATTTAAAATGCATTTTAATTAAGTCATACACATTTCAATGAAGATTTTATCTGCTTACATAACATTCTATTAATCATGCATCAATATAGTAAATGCAATGAACCAAACTAAAATCACAAGATAAATAACTTTTTACTGAAACATATTTATAAGCTATATTCAAAAATCCAGGTTATCATAAATGATCGGAAATCTAACAACCCTGACTGTACTCATTATCAACTTTATTTTTTTAGCTACAAAATTTTATGGATTGTGCAAAGTCCATTAAGAGGCCATTAAGTTATTCCAGCTAACGGTCTCAGACATGACATCAGTCTGTGACCTTGGCTATTCCAAGCTATGTAACAGAGTGAGCGATAACTCCTTACCATTCCTTGTGGTTCGTCCAGCCGTCTATTCTTTGGAGCCTTCTAAATAAAAGAAATCCATGCCATTTGACCATAACTGCTTGCAAAGCATTTCACCATACAAAAAATCCTTCCCACTCACAAACCACCCGGAAATACCCCACGAGCTCAATTCCAACAGACTGGTAGCCCTGGCGAGTTGACGTCATCGCTTGCATGATGACGTTAGCTCAAAGCACGAAAAATAAAAATAAAACAAAATAAATTATAAAAAAAAAATCGGAAATGAAGGGGTGCCACTCAGGAATCGTGGCACCCCATTATTTGGACCCCAAAATTCGGTAAAAAACGAATAATTCAGGACAGTTGGGAGGTATGGCTGGGATGCTATCTTAACCTCAAAGTTGACTTAATTAGCCCTCTTAGTTGCCCATTTAGTTTGATGAGATAGCTTTTATCTTTATGAGAATTACCCTTCCTGATTTTTGCCATTTTTTTTCTTTTGTTCTGTATCTTGTTTAATTTGGGATGCCACCTGGGTGGTTTGCTTCTAGGGCTAGTCTTGGGCTTATGTCTGGTAGGTACAGCAGCCTCTGTGCAGCTTTTAACATGACTGTACAGAGCTTCTGATAGCAATTCAGCATAAGCTGCTGTGTTTTATGGGTTTGAAGGCGCATCAAATTTTGACAATCCGTCACTTAATAAAAGGTCATTTGCCTTGGAATAGTTCCTAAATTTAGTGGCTTTAATGTAATTATACAGTTGATTTTGATTTTGAAGGAGATAGCGTTATTGTTGGACCTTACCAGAGAGGATGAGATATTGGGGAGGTGCAGCATTCTCCCATATTTGTAATCACAAGGTCCAGTATGTTGTAGCCTCTAGAGGGTGTATTCACTATTTGGTCAAGGGTGCTTGTATTTACAAAGTCCAGGAATCTCTTTGCCTGTAGATTTCAGGCTGTGTATGACTCCCAGTCTATAGAGGGGTAATTAAAGTCTCCCATGAATATGGTGTTAGGTTGGATGCTAAGTGTCTCCAGTAGGTCCAAGTATGCATTGTGAGCTTCTTGGTACATGGAAGGTGATCTATAGCTGGCTAGGATATAGTACGGGACTTGTCTATGATTCATAGGTTCATAGGTAGGTACTAGGCTATCGGCCCAAGGGCTTACATAAGCCTAGCCAGCAAGGTTCCATAGCTTACGCCACCCAAGAAAGTTATTTTCCTGTGCCACTGTCCAGCAGAGACCCAGAAGTGATCGCCGGGGTGTATTTCCTATTTCCCATCCACTCATCAAGACTTTTCTTGAAGAGTGCTAATGAAGAACTTTGCTTGACCTAGATGGGTAGCTTGTTCCAGAGTATAGGAAGTCTCTGGGACAGGAATCTATCATTCCAGCATGTCCTGTTTATTGTGGTGACAAGGTTTATGTCCCTAGAGCATGTAGCTCGGAGGGATTGGGATTTCCTTAGGTGTAGCATATCCAACAGTTCTGGGTTTGACATAGCTTTATATGTTAGGCAGAGATCACCTCAGAGTAGGTGATATGCTATGGAGTAAAGCTGGAGTTTTTTGAGGTGGTCAGTGTAGGGCATTTGTTTGAGGCCAGTAATCCTCTTTGTGAGGTACTTCTGTGGCCTTTCCAGCTGCTGCAGATGTCTTGTGAGGTACATTCCAAAAGGGGTGTTGTACTCTATAATGGGTCTAATGAGTAAAGGGTAGAGGGGAACAATGACCTCTTTTTTCCTGGATGAGAACCCTTTTATGATGAGGTGTGCCACGTAGAAGGACTGCCTGACTACTGTGGCGATGTGACTATCAAAGGAGAGACTACTGTCCACCTGGGTCCCAAGGTCTCTTATCACGCATTTGGTGTTAAGTAGATTGCTGCCTATGTGGTAGTTCATGGGTACAGAGTTTTTACCAAAGGGGATGACACTGCACTTTTTGGCATTGAGCTTGAGGCCATGGCTCTGACACCAGGCATCTGACTCAGTGAGGCCCTTCTGTAGGATGTCCACATCATTTCGGGACTTGACTATGCTCCTAGTTTGCAGTTATCTGTGAACTTCATTAGCCAGAGGCCTTCTGTGTTAGCCTGTACTTCAGAGAAGTACATACCAAACAGGAGAGGTCCCAGGACAGAACCCTGTCGTACTCCACTTGTCACTGCTTTGAGGTCAGATTTGGAGTCTGCAACTTTTACAGTGTGGGTTCTGTCAGTGAGCCAGTTGGCAACCCATCTTGTGACGTAGGGATTTATACCTAGTTTAGTGAGTTTAGCTATAATTCCAGAATAGGGGATGGTGTTGAAAGCCTTGGCGAGGTCAAGATAGGCTGTGTGAGCCACCTTACCCTCAACCACGGCTTTGGTGACTGCCTCAAAGAAGTCAATCAGGTGCAGGAGGCATGATCTGCCTTTCACAAACCCGAACTGGGTGGGATCCAGAGTTTGGAGGTTACCAATGTCTTTGTTTATGAGTTCCATGATGATACGTTCCATGGCCTTGCAGACCAGGCTCGTCAGGCTAACAGGTTGATAGTTCCCAGGATCAGTGGTGGCTCCCCCTTTGTGGAGTGGGATAACTTTTGTTGTGCACCATTCAGTGGGCACAAAGCCTGATGTGAGGCTATTATTGAACATGGTGCTTAAGTGGGGAGCCAGTTCATTCTGAAGTTCGTGTAAAACGCAACCTGAGATGTTGTCTGGTCCCATGGATGCTGTGTTTTTGGCTTTAGAGAGTGCAGCTTTTACCTGCGTAGCTGTGATTACAGGGACTCTGCATTCTTACTGTATAGATATGGACCCTTTAGGGGGTGAGAGAGGGGTAAAGTTAGCACTGAACCTATCTGCCAGGATGTTGGCAATATCAGTTGGTTCTGTAATTTTTGTGCCTTTGTGCTGTAACTCAGAGCCAATCTGGTGATCTGCACGTGGAAAAACACCAGCACATCATCCTAGAGGTATGCTTGTTATTGATGTATATTGAGATACTTCCACCTTTAGCCCTTTTCTGTGCAGCTACTGGTTTAAAAGTGTGGAAGGTAATGAAACTTTGCACTGCCAGGGTACTCTCTGCCACTTTAAACCATGTCTCGGTAACTGCACAGATGTCTATAATCTTGAGCATGATGAGGGCTTGGAGGGAATGTAGTTTATTGTTTAGGCTCCTGGCCCTGACCAGTAACACCTTGAGGTTCAGTTGAGTTGATTTTTGGATGTCAGTAGGTTTGTCAATTTGGAATATTGGGTAGATAAAGTTTTAGCCAGTAATCAAAGGTCTGGATGGGAGAGGTGCAGACCATCCTTGACAAAGCAGTGTGGTCTGTTAACCATGTCCTCCCAAGCTAACAATTATTGGATTCCCTTAGAATGACACTAGAAAGATAGCCAGTTGTTGAACTCAATCATTTCTTGCTCATATTGTGGCATTATCCTTAATGATGTTAATATGCTCTCCAATGCTCGGCTCATACCAACTTGATACACATAGTCTGAAAGCTCCATAATGTCACTCTTCATATTAGTCCATAGAAGTACATCTCAGGTCATTTACACCTTCATGAACTATGATGGAATCATACTGGTACCTGTGGCGTAATGACTTGAGTGCATGGTGATTTGGTGGATCCGGCTCCAGATAGGTAACTAACAGTTATCTTCTCCTTGTTTAGCCTGGTTAGAGGGGCATCAGTATATGTTGCAATGGAGTCCCCTGTGATAAAAGTCCTGGGAAGTGTGTTTGCTTGCCTTAGGGGCTTAGTGTTCTGGGCTCCACTGAGAGTGACAGCATGTGCGGTGTTAGGTGCTGTTTTTTTCTGACTCTCTTTGGGCTTACTGAGGCATAGCTTTGACAACAGGTGATCTAGGTGATTTTTGTTGCTTAGGAAGTTTGCTCTTAAGTACCTCAGCATGCGTTAGTCAATGTGTGTGTGTTGTGTAGTATGTGAGGTGGGTGTTGTGTGTTTGTGCGGTTTAGCCTCCAGTGTCATTGTGTGAGTACATGTCTGCTTCTTTAACTGGAATAAACATGAGACAATTGCTATATTGTCTCAAGATGCCCATATCCACCAAGCTGGCTACAGTAAAGTTAGGAAATTGCATATTCATACCATCTAGTCCCTTGATTTGTGAACTACAAGGAGGTGGTGGATTGGGGTTAAAAGGCTATTAAAGGTGCTTTGTTGGTGCAGACTAAGAAGGGTGTGTTATTTGGGCAGATTATGCTAAATAGTACTAAATTCTACTAACTTTAATGTTTACACAATACTGGATTCTGCTAAATCTGTAGGTACTGCCATTCAACACCCATCTAGCTGCTCTAAGCTTGTCAGCGCACAAGGTATTTGCTTTATATTGCTACTTTGCAAGTTACAGATTTATGCACTGCTCTACAGGGATAAGTTGCTTTCTAGGTGTTTGTTACTGTGGAGGGCACTACTAACCCAAGCACATGTGCAAAATGTATAGAAGCACAGAAAAAAAACTCCTAAAATAAATTTTCTGAAGAAGAAAGTATGAATAATATACAAATTTATGAAATGTAAGTTTTTTTACCCCAAAAGAAACTTATCTGCCTAGTGAAAGAACAGCACAAGCTGACCATCAATCCTCAAAAGCCTGAAAAGAGCATACTCTTTGGCAGCATTAAAGCTCTGAAGGGCTTGGCACCCAAACTTATCTTTTAGTCATCTCAGCTCGCGTTGCCTTACAGTTTGGGCACTTGGAAGGTGACCTGAAGTTGGCTGGCTGTTATATCCTTCACAGGATATAACCCATATAGTTAAGGCTACTGCAGCAGCGATCAATATGATGAACATTTTCTATATCTAATCTGCCAGCTGTTGACTACTTATCTGATCCATGAAGTTCAGATGCTGTGAGAAGATAGAGAAAAAAAAAACCTTCAAGGTATGAACAGCAGCATGGTAAAAACCTAAAAAGCATGTATCAGTAAGTAAGGACCACCTAATAATAACAGAAATTATTAACAGAAATCCTATCAGCCTTGAGAAGGTCCTTTAAACTTCAACCTCAGATAATATTACTTCATAGAAAGGGTGGTGAGATGGAGATCTGCAAAGGATCAGACATGTCTGCAACAGGTTGAAGAAATATCTGTCAGCACTACATATTTCAGTGTACTTATTTATTTATTTATTATTTATTTGTTTATTTATATTTGCTGACCGGGAGTGTCCGACTGGACGTAGGTCCATTTTCAGCGGAGGCCCGAGGAGAAAAGCTTCACAATTAAAATAAACAGACAGTAGTTACATTGGATTACATAGCGATTAACAATTTACATAGCAATTACTTACAACATATTTACAGATGAAGAACATAGTACATCAGTAGACAACTAGAATCTTTATCTGTTAAGTACATAACAGACATTAACAAATGTTACAATAAGAAGTTCCTGCTGTATAATAAGTACTAGGCTTATAAGCATTTGAGCTTGCTATAAGCAAGGTAGTTAGTGGAGTGGAAAGAAAGGTAGTGGTTGGATGGGGTGGGTGATATTAGAGTGGGAGTTGCAAGGGCATAGACAGCATGTTTTTAGGTGCGCTTTTAGTAAAGTTTTGAAGTGGGTGCATGATGGCATGGAGGTAATTGTGGGTGGGAGGGAGATCCATAATTTGGCTATGGTGCAAGAGAATAGTGCTTCACCAGCAGAGTTACTGGCTTTAGTGATCGTACCGGTAGCAGTAGTGGAATTGGTTCAGTGAGTGCCAATGCCAAAGAAATAGTTGGGGGGGGGCACCAGTTTAAGTGTCAAGAGTTCAAGGGAAGGATGAAGAGAGCATGAGGCTCTGTAACACTGTTATTTACTGTTAGTCATCGATATGGCTGAACAGCACAGAAATGCTCTGAAGGTTATGCGCAGGAGTGTAGATGCTACATCTGTTTGTGGCAGTACATATCTTAAACCAGTCAGTATAACTGCTTTATATGCATATAGACTGACAATTATGCCCACTATGAAAGGAAAGGGTAGAACAAAATATAAGAACAGGAAGAAGAAGTTGAAAAAGAATCAGAAAGGCTATCTGGCTATGCAGTTTAGCATTAGTAGGAAGTCCATCATGAAGTACCCAGTTTGTTCCCAAAGGAAAATGGCCACTGAATCCTCTCCCTCAAGAGTGGGTCTCCGGTCTGTTATTTAACCCCAGTGGACAGATGTCGCAAGCAGGAGCAATTTTCTTCACCACTGGAAATATAGCATATAGTATGAAACTAGTGAGAAAAGTTATTTAACTTCACCTAATTTGAGATGTGCTGAAAGTCTGATATCACAATATTAGAAACTGTGAAATGCCAGACCAAATTCTACAAAAGTATGTAGATATGTAACTTTGGAAAAAGGTAGCTTTGCCTCAAGTGTTCAGTACACTGGATTGTGAGTTAAACTTTTAAATAAAAATAAAATTTGTTAAACTTTGCTTAGAAGGTGACCATACAGCTAAAAGAAAAAAACTCCTGGCTTATAAAATGTAATTTTAGCCTACAAATGAAAATATGCAATGATCATATTTTCAATTTAACTTGAAACAAATGAATATAAGAATGATGCAAAAAAGAGAAAAGAAAGTTATAGAATACTTATATGTACTATCTCCAAGAATGCCATACTTAGATGAAAGGGAATACTTAGAGACACAACAGTCTTGGAATTAGTATATGCAAGGCTCTATTTTTGCACATTCAGTCTCTCTCAGTTTTGGGTCTCCACCTTATGAATCACAGAATTTAAAACCTCACTTTGGGATTAGACACATTGCAAGTATTTTTGAGTGAATATATTCAGTGTATAACCAGCTGTTGCCTATAGAACTCCATCGCCAGGTCCATTCATTTACTTTACTTGAAATGCAGACTCCTAACTGTTTTTTTATTGCAAACATGAGACTCATTGAACAGGCTTATTGCAGTGAAAAAGACTCAAATATACTGAGCTACATCTTACTCATCACTGTTCTGTCAGGTACCGGCATTTATAACGGACCACTTAGCTGGATGGCCACATTCCCTTCAGAAAGAGGCAATGGAGTCAAAGTAGGGGATATTTTAGCCTTAGAAGCAGCCCATAAATGCTAATGTACCTGAGAGATCTGTCGTAGAACCAGTGTTATTGTCTACTTTTATCAATGAACTTCAAGTCAGAAACACACTATGAAACTTCTTATGCAGACAATCTAGTGCAATGGAGCAAAGCTCTCTCAGCAGACAAGATCCATTACTCTGTTTTATTTCAGATGGCTTAAGAATGCATTGCTTTAACATAATGCCAACAAGGCAAAATTCACACTGTCTGAAACATACAAAAGCTTAAACAAAGTACATCTCACAAAAGTGGAAGCTTGCATGAATCCATTTCAATCTTTAAGTACTTGGGTATTTTCTTAGAGCCTCCTCAGACCTTCATGCCTTACCTGTGGCACTGAAGACAAAGATAAATAGATGGCTACATACTTTAGAAATTTCAGTATATCCCAGTTCCAAAGCATGAGTGGCCACTGGCAATGGTATCCTAATTCCGCAAACAGAATATGGTCTACCAATCATCCCTGTGGCCTCTGTCTCTAGTACTAACTGCCCCACCCTGAAAAAAAAAAAATAAATCCTGTGAATAAAGCATTCAAAATCATGGTACAGACACCACAGAGCGAGCTTCACTGTCTTACACTTGAGAAAACAACATAGTTAAAAGTCAAGAAGAATATCTAATCTTTTTCTCTTCTCCATACTTTGTAAGCATTAACCACTGTTCTCCCTTGATATTAATCTCTGCATCAGAGAAAATACCTGCAATGTTAAGTAATATTTACCTGGAGTAAAAAAGTCCTGGATACCTATGAACAAATTAAAAATAGGTGATAGGAGATTTTTTTTTTCTTGTCCCTTGCTATTTGGAGCTCAGTTCCTCTGCCTATATTAAGATTTGTGTCACACAGATATCTCAGGGAAACTGCTATATGCAAGTGCAGGATATACCCACCCTAAAATTATCACACTCCTCACAAATTCACCATATCACTAGTCATAAGCTCTATACTGACAATTCACTGATTTAACCTTTACTATTACAGGCAAGTCTGACTGCTTTCACACATATATGCTTTTCAGCCTAATCATGATAAGGGTTATTCACTCTATTAACCCATTCACTGAGACATTAAGGTCTCCTGTAGGTAACCTTTATGCCTCTATTCTAAATCTTTCACACTATGTTTATCCATGCTTCTGATTAAACAACTGACATATATTTGCTGATATGTTTTCATGTTTGTACTCTGGTGATGGTCTGTTACGCAGTCCTAAAAAGTGTAACTATATATAGAGTGGTGATGACCTGTTGAATGCATGGACTTAGAATTGTATTTGACTGATGTATGTATAATATATTAACCTGTTTATCAAATATAAAACAATAGACAAATACAATGAAATACAAAAAGTGAAAAAATAAAGCATGGCTACAACTGCAGCATTTGCTTGGACATGACAGGATTGTCCAATAGTTTTTTTTTTTTTTACTTCATAGGATCATAGGAAGTTACTAGGCTATTGGCCCTGAGGCCCTTACAAGCCCAGCCAAGAATTTAGCTCATGTTCCAACAAGTCAGAACCCAATGCCCCTGTCCAGCAGGGACACAGGTGGAATTTCAGGGGTGTATTTTCTGTTCCCCATCCAGTTATCCAGGTTGGGCTTAGAAATTATGTACTCTGCTTGACATAGAGGGAGTCTATTCCACAGAAGAGGGAGTCTCTAGGACACAAATTTGTCCTGACAATAAATCCTATTGATGTCACAGATCAGGTTCAAGTCGCACATGTGGGTTACTTGTGTGGCACTTGACTTGTGGATATGCAGCAGTCCCATCAAGGCGGGGTCTGAGATTGCT
Source organism: Protopterus annectens (assembly GCF_019279795.1). Classification (NCBI taxonomy): domain Eukaryota; kingdom Metazoa; phylum Chordata; order Ceratodontiformes; family Protopteridae; genus Protopterus; species Protopterus annectens. Next base: position 1,737,246,443 of record NC_056737.1, read on the forward strand.
TTGTATGGCAGACAGAGATCACCTCTGAAAAGTCTGTATGAGACTGAGTAGAAGGACAGGGTTTTTCGCCTATCTGTGTAGGGTTGATGTTTGAGGCCCTGTATTCTTCTGATGAGGAACCTCTGTGGTCTCTCCAGCTGCTGCATGTGCTTTGCGAAGTACATGCCAAAAGGGCGTTGCACTCAATAATGGGTCTTATGAGGGAAGAATACAGGGATGTTATGACCTCCTTGTCTCTGTATGAGATACCCTTCCTGATGAGGTGGGCCATGTAGAAAGCTTTCCATACAACGGAGGCAATGTGCTGGTCAAAAATCAGTTTTCTATCAACCTGGGTGCCCAAGTCCCTTACAGCTGATTGCATGCTTAGGACCTTATTATTAATGTGATAATTTGTGGAGACATCACTCTCACCAAAGGGGATGATGATGCATTTTTTGGCATTCAGTTTGAGGCCATGTTTCTGGCACCAGTGATTTGCTTGGCTGATACCCACTCGGGGGATGTTCACATCACGAGGGGAATTGATGACAGTGCCTAGATAGTGCCTAACTTGCAGTCATCTGCAAACTTGGCCAGCCATAACCCACTGGTTTTGGCCTGCACCTCAGAAAAGCATATCCCAAACAACAGAAGCCCCAAGACCGATCCCTGGGGTACACCTCTCATTATGGGTCTAATGCTTCAGGTGGCTTCCCCTATTTTGACTAGGTGGGTTCTATCAGTGAACCAGTTTGCTACCCATCTGGTAACATAGGGAGTGATGCCTTGTTGAGAGATTTTATCTATTATACCTGAGTGGGGAATAGTATCAAAGGCTTTGGTCAGGTCAAGGTAGGTGGTGTGCACCATCTTCCCCTCGTCCATGGCTTTGGTGACTGTCTCAAAAAAGTCAACCAAATTTAACAGGCTTGACCACCACTTCATGAAACCAAACTGTGTGGGATCGAGTGTTTGGAGGTTGCCAATGTCCTTGTTAATGAGGTCCATGATAATCCGTTCCATGGCCTTGCATATTAGGATACTTAGGCTGATGGGTCTATAATATCCTGGATCTGTGGATGCTCCACCTTTGCGCAAATGGATGACAGTGGCTGTCCTCCACTCGGCTGGGATGAAGCCGGTACTCAATCTTTGGTTGAATAGGGTGCCTAATGGTACTGTAAGTTCCTGCCTGAGTTCATATAGGATGCAGCCTGGGATATTATTGGGCCCCATGGAGGCTGTATTTTTTGCCTTTGAGAGGGCAGTGATGACTTGCTCCCTAGAGATAAGGGGAGGAAGACAGGTGCTGGGGATGTCCTAATTTGCTGATGATGGGGACAGAGGGGTGATGTTTTGCTTGAACATGTCTGCCATCAGGTTGGCTATATTTACGGTGTTTGTGTATGTGGTGTCCTTGACCACCAGTTCTGAGCAGATCTGAGTGCTTCCCTTGAGATTGTGGACATATGTGAAGAAGGCCTTATGACTGTCTTTAGTAGATGTAGCCAATTTGGACTCAAAGTTTCCTTTGGAGGACTTCACTAGTGCTCTTATTTGCTTGTTCAGGCTAAGGAGAGATTGGTTTCAATTAGGCACCTGCTCCTTCTTGGTCCTGGACAACATTTTTTTTAATTTTACTATACAGTTTATTTATTGCAGATGTCCACCAGACAAGTTTACTCTTCCTTGAGAAGGATGATTTTTGTCCTGTTGGGTACTCCTAATTCCACGCAGCTATATAAATGCTCATATAGTACTTTGGTGTAGGTTTGGACATTTGTGCCACTTCCTACAGAGGAGGAGGGGGACGTGAAGCTGTTTATACCTTCCCTCAGGAGGTTGTAATTAGCTTTGGAGAAGTTTTTTGTTTGACCATAGTGGTGGTGGGGGGGGGGGGTCAGAGGAGATGGTGACTTAGAAAGTGACTGCTTTCTGGTCAGATCTTACTAGGGAGGATAACACTGTAGGGATGCTGCAGTGGTTACTCATATTGGTTAATACCAAGTCCAAGACACTATTACCTCTTATGGAAGTGTCAACCAGCTGATCCAAGGCATTTGCATTGACAAAATCAAGGAATCTCTGGACATTTGTGTTTTGGCATGATTCTTTCAGTCTATGGTTGGATAGTTAAAGTTGCCCAAGATTAGGGTAAAGAGTTGAATCTTCATAGATTCGAAGAGGTCCAGATAGGTGGAGTGGGCATCTTGAGTCAAAGTTGGGGGTCTGTAGCTAGCTATGATTTGAATATGGGTCTTGTCAATAGTTAACTGTGTGTCATACTGTTTGACCAGCCTGGTGGTGTGTATGTCTTTAATATATAGGTTCATAGGTTCGTACTAGGCTATCTGCCCTAGGGCATTTATAAGCCTAGCCAGAGTGTGTGTGGCTTTCACCACCCCTGAGAATACTACGCCCTTTTAGGGTTTAGTTTACTGTGCCTCTGTCTAGTAGTGACACAGAGATGACCCCCGGGGTAAACCTACGATCTCCCATCCACTCGTCAAGATTTCTCTTGAATAGAGTTAGTGAGGAGCTCTGCCTAACATGGATTGGGATTCTGTTCCAGAGTGTAGGGAGCCTCTGGGTTATGAATCTGTCCCTCCAGCACATCCTATTTATTTCTGTGTTGAGGTTTAAGTCTCTTGCTCTCGTGGCTCTGATGGATTTGGATTTTCTGAGGTGGAGCATGTCCATTAATTCCGGATTGGACATGGCCTTGTACGTCAGGCACAGATCACCTCTGAGGAGGCGGTATGCGACTGAATAGAGCTGGAGTTTTTTCAGTCGGGCAGCATATGACATATGTTTAAGACCCTTTATCCTCTTGGTGAGGAACTTTTGGGGTCTTTCCAACTGCTGCAGGTGTCGGGTAAGATACATCCCAAATGGGGCATTGTACTCAATCATTGGCCTGATAAGAGAAGAGTACAGGGCACAATGACCTCTCTTGATCTAGATGTGAAACCCTTCATGATAAGGTGGGCAATATAGAAGGTCTTCCTAACCACTTTGGCAATGTGAGTGTCAAATGAGAGGTTACTGTCAACCTGGGTCCCTAGGTCCCTGATTACCTCTTCTGTACTTAATGGATTACCACCTATGTGGTAATTTGTGGGTACCTTGTTTTTCCCAAAGGGTATGACTATACATTTTTTGGTGTTCAGCTTAAGGCCATGGCTCTGGCACCAATTGTCCGTTTCTATGAGGCCTTTCTGAAGGATGTTTGTGTCCGCTGGAGTATCAATTATGGCGCCCAGTTTGCAGTCATCTGCGAACTTTGTCAGCCACAATCCTCCTATGTTTGCCTGTACCTCGGAAAAATAAATGCCGAACAAGAGGGGTCCCAGGACTGAGCCCTGTGGGACACTGCTTGAGTCTGACATAGCTCCAGCAACTCTGACCCTGTGGGTTCTGTCCTTGAGCCAGTTTGCAACCCATCTTGTGACATATGGGTTTACATTTAAGCTGGTGAGTTTGTCTATGATGCCCGAGTGGGGTATTGTGTCAAAGGCTTTTGCAAGGTCAAGGTAGGCTGTGTGAACTGCCTTACCCTCATCAATGGCCTTAGTGACTGTTTCAAAAAAGTCGACCAAGTTCAAAAGGCAGGATCTGCCCTTGACAAAGCCAAATTGGGTAGGATCCAATGTCTGTAGGTCCCCAATGTCTTTGTTTATGAGTTCCATAATGATCCTCTCCATAGCTTTGCACACCAGGCTCGTCAAGCTTATGGGGCGGTAATTTCCAGGGTCCATAGAAGCACCGCCTTTGTGAAGTGGGACCACTGTTGCCGTATGCCACTCTTTGGGTACGTATCCTGTAGTAAGGCTAAGATTAAACAGCAGCCTTATGTGTGGGTTTAGTTCCTCTTGAGTTCATGTAGCACACAGCCCGGGACACCGTCCGGTCCCATTGATGCTGTGTTTTTAGCTTTAGAGAGGGCGGCTCTCACCTGGGCATCTGAGATGTTAGGGAGGCTACACTCTGCTGGGATAGTTATTTCTCCTTTGGGGGTAGGGAGGAGAAATTTGCACTGAACCTGTCTGCCAGAATGTTGGCAATGTCAGTGGGTTCAGTGTATTTTGTGTCATTTTGGACTAACTCTGAGCATATCTGGGAGTTTCCACCCAGGTTTCTAACATAGCTAAAGAAGGCCTTGTGATTGTCTTTGGTGTCTTTTGCGATTTTTCTCTCAAAGTTGGCCTTGGATGATTTTATGACTGATCGTAGTTTTTTTGTTAGTACTGATCAGAGATGCCTTCCCTTTTAGGGATTTTGCTCTGTCATGTAGTAGCTTCCTCCTCCTGTTGTAAAGTTTGTTTATGGCTGGGGTCCACCAGACCAGGCGCCTGCCTTTGGGGGAATGGGTCTTGGTTTTATTTGGGATTGCATGATCCATGCATTCTTGAAGGTGCCCGTAGAAGGCATTTGCAAAGGATTCAGCAGTGTGGGTTGTGGTTTCCACTGGCTCAGGGGCCTTGACGGATACCACTTCAGTCTTAAGAAGTGTGAAGTTGGCTTTTGAGAAGTTCTTCACTGTGGTCTTTTGTGCAAAGGGTGGGGGCGGGATGTGGATTTCCAGTGAGATTATTTTATGGTCTGATCTTACCAAAGAGGGATATACTTCCGGTGTGGAGCATTTTGTCCCCATGTTTGTGATGATCAGGTCTAGTATATTGTCTCCTCTTGTGGGAATGGTGACTAGTTGTTCCATTGCATTTGAGTTTATGAATTCTAGGAATCTTTTGCTAGGGTGTTGGGGCTAGAGTAATGTTCCCAGTCTATGTTTGGGTAGTTGAAGTCTCCCAATATGATGGTATTTGGAGTGACATTCATACTCTCCAGTGTCTTCAGGAAGGCTGTGTGGGGTTCCTGAGTTTGAGAGGGTGGTCTGTAGCATGCTACAAACTGTAAGGCAGTTTTGCCTATGGTTAGTTGCACCTGGATGGTCTCCGATGCTTCGTGCGTTGCCACTAACCTGGAGGTGTGGGTATCTTTGATGAATATGGATACTCCCCCTCCTTTTGTGGTTCGGTCCAGGTTTTGGGTCCGGAAAGCATGATATGAGTTAAAACCTGATAGTGCTGGGGTGCTCTCAGGAGCCTTGAACCAGGTTTCAGTCACTGCACAGACATCGATGTTCTCCATACTGAGGAGGGCTTCGAGGGCATGCATCTTGAGGTTTAGACTTCTGGCATGGAGCAGCATTACCCTTAGTTTTTTTCCACTTGTGTTTTCTAGGGAGGTAGGTTTGTCATTTGAGCCTTGCCTAAAAAGGCACTATGGGGGTGGCAAAAGCCTTGGCCAATATCCGGAAGACCAGGAGTGACAGGTGCAAGCCATCCCTTGTGAAGCAGCGTGGCTTGTCAAGCATGTCATCCCAAGCAGACAGACATTGGATCCCCTTAGAATGACACCAGTAATTAAGCCAATTGTTAAAACTGATCATTTTGTCTTTGTACTGTGGCATCATTCTTGGTGAGGGTAAGATGCTGCTCAAGGTCAGGGTCATACCGGCCTGGGCTACATAATCAGAGAGCTCCTCTATGTCTCTTTTCATGTAGTCCAGGGAGGTATGACTCAGGTCGTTCACACCGGCATGTACAATGACTGAGTCATATTTGTACTTGCTGTGGAGTGACCTGAGTGCTTGTGTTATGTGGCGGATTCTAGCTCCCGACAGGCAGCTTACTGTGACCTTTTCCTTGTTCAGTCTGGTGAGCGGGACGTCAGACACACTGACGTCCCGCTCACCAGACTGAATAAGGAAAAGGTCACAGTAAGCTGCCTGTCGGGAGCTTACTGTGACCTTTTCCCGCTCACCAGACTGAACAAGGAAAAGGTCACAGTAAGCTCCTGACAGGCAGCTTACTGTGACCTTTTCCTTGTTCAGTCTGGTGAGCGGGACGTCAGTGTGTCTGACTATGGAGTCACCTATTACAAGTGTGTCTGGCATGTTGTTTGGCCTTAAGGGCTGTGACTGTTTAGCAAACTGACTTTGTGAACTATGTGTTGCATGTGCTATGTCTTGAGGTGGCGGTTGCTTGAGTGTCTGCTTTGGAGGCCTCTGTTGTTTTGGCGCCTCCGAGTATGTTTTTGTGTGTTTATGTGTTTGGTTTGCAGTTGTGATAGTTCTATGTGAGACTGGATTTGTGGTGTGCGTGGTTACCTTCTCCTCCTGACTGGTCTTGCCAGTACTGAATTGAGAGAGCTCAGCCTCCAGTTTGGCTATATAGTTGTATCTCTCGCATATATTTGTATTTGTTGGGAGGAGGAGAGGGTTGTCTGTGTACATGAGGCAATTGTAACATTGCCTCAAGATTCCCAGATTCACCAGCTGAACAGGAGAGGACGCCAGCAACTGACCCTTCGACATGCTAGAAATAGTGAAAAAGATTGCTATGTAACTGAGTCAGAAAGGACCTATAGGGAAAAGGGTACTCAAGGGAATTTAGGTGAATGAAGTACTTTCTTTTGTTTAAGAGTGCTTTATCTGTATAAATAATGCTTTAGGAGCAAGTGCTGAGCTTTTCAGATAGAGTATAGGCTGTTTAGATTGCAAGTAGAGCAGTTCTAAGGGAAAAATTGAAGAGCAGACTTTACGGAGCCAGAAATAGTTTAAACTTGATTAATCGGCGCTGCCCGATGCTGCTCTATGAGCAACTTCGCTAATTATGCAAAAGCGCTAAAGCGCAAAAATGGGCTTTATAGCAGGGGGTTGAAAAGAGCCAGGAATTGACCCAAAATGGCCAATAAACTACAAGTTGCTGGGCTGGAACCACTCCTCTAGGGACAAATAGGTTGCTCAGTGCTCCCCACTCCCACTGGTGAACAAAGAAGCTTCCTCTTATCCGAATAAGGATATGGATAGCACAGGAACTAAGACAAAGCCCAGAGATCAGCAAAATCTGAAGACTGGACTATTCTAGTTCAGAAAAACGGGAAAACAAGGATATTTTTTGTTTTTTTTCTTTTTTTTTACAGAGACAGGAGAAAAAGATACAGTAGCAAACAGTAAATGCTATAAAACGGCTAGCACACTTAAGTGTGTTAGCCTAACAGTTAAATTAAACAAAAATAACTTTATAAAGTGCTAACAGTTTAAAATCTACACAGGTACAGTAAAAACAATATGCAGAGCTGTTTTTTAGGCGAAATGCAGTCGAGATGCAGTAATTAAAGCGAAAGCCAGAAAAAATACTTAAAAATCCAGGAAAGTCACTCTTTCACTCTCTGCTGCTTGTAGAACTCTGCAGGATACCACGAGGAGCTGTGCTGAGTCTTTTACAAGTGAAAAAGCACACAAAAACGGGCTTTATAGCAGGGGGTTGAAAAGAGCCAGGAATTGACCCAAAATGGCCAATAAACTACAAGTTGCTGGGCTGGAACCACTCCTCTAGGGACAAATAGGTTGCTCAGTGCTCCCCACTCCCACTGGTGAACAAAGAAGCTTCCTCTTATCCAAATAAGGATATGGATAGCACAGGAACTAAGACAAAGCCCAGAGATCAGCAAAATCTGAAGACTGGACTATTCTAGTTCAGAAAAACGGGAAAACAAGGATATTTTTTTTTCTTTTTTTTTACAGACACAGGAGAAAAAGATACAGTAGCAAACAGTAAATGCTATAAAACGGCTAGTGCACTTAAGTGTGTTAGCCTAACAGTTAAATTAAACAAAAATAACTTTATAAAGTGCTAACAGTTTAAAATCTACACAGGTACAGTAAAAACAATATGCAGAGCTGTTTTTTAGGCGAAATGCAGTCGAGATGCAGTAATTAAAGCGAAAGCCAGAAAAAATACTTAAAAATCCAGGAAAGTCACTCTTTCACTCTCTGCTGCTTGTAGAACTCTGCAGGACACCACGAGGAGCTGTGCTGAGTCTTTTACAAGTGAAAAAGCACACAAAAACGGGCTTTATAGCAGGGGGTTGAAAAGAGCCAGGAATTGACCCAAAATGGCCAATAAACTACAAGTTGCTGGGCTGGAACCACTCCTCTAGGGACAAATAGGTTGATCAGTGCTCCCCACTCCCACTGGTGAACAAAGAAGCTTTCTCTTATCCAAATAAGGATATGGATAGCACAGGAACTAAGACAAAGCCCAGAGATCAGCAAAATTGAAACTCCACCTCCTTTTGCTTTGCTGCCCATGTTTGGGGTCTGAATGTATGATAGAATGAGTAACCTGGTATGGCTGGGGTGCTCTCTTCAGCTTTGAACTAGGTTTCTGTGACTGCACAAATGTCATCATCTTCCAGGGTTAAGAATGCGTGCAATGAGTGCAGTTTCATGTTTAGACTCCTAACGTTTAGCAGCATGACCTTTAATTTGCATTTTGATGAAATTTTCATGTTGGTAGTTTTGACCTCGTGGCATTTCCTAAAAAGGCACTATGGGGAAGGCAAGAGCCTTTGCCAGAAGCTCAAAGGAGACAGATGAGGCCATCTCTGTCAAAGCATTGTGGTCTGTCGATCATGTCTTCCCAGGCTGTCAGGTACTGGATCCCCTTGGAATGACACTGGAAACTAAGCCAATTGTTAAAGTCAATCATTTTCTGTTTGTATTAATGCATCATTCTGGGTGATGGTAGAATGTAGCTGAAGGTATGGACATACCTGCCTGGGACACATATTCAGCAAGCTCGATCAAGTCCCTCTTCATATAATCCAGGGAGGTACATCTCAAGTCAGTCACACCAGCATGGACTATGACAGAGTCATAACAGTACCTGTTGTTGAGAGACTTGATTGCATGTGTGATATGGTGGATTCTGGCACCTGACAAACAACTAACCATGACTTTCTCCTTATCCGGCCCATTGAGGAATACATCTGTGTTTCTCACAATGGAGTCAGCTATGACTAATATGTTGTGTTTATGGTGAGGCCTTAGTTGCTGTGAGGGACATGTGTGTGGACTATGTGTGGTGTGTCATGTGGTGGGCTGTGGAGTTTGCATGAGTTTTTGTCTGGGAGGTCTCTTTTGTTCGGGCACATTTTTGTTGAGGACCTCCGCATATGTGGGTGTGTGTTGTGTAGGTGTGGGTGGTGTTTGAGGTGTGGTGTTTGTGCTGAAAATGTTCTCAGTGCCAGATATACAGGGCTTGTGAGGAAGAGAGCATAGACTCTAGGTTCTTAATGTAATTGCATCTCTCACAAATTGTGTTCCTTGGTGGTAGTAGTAGAGGGTTGTCCATGTACATGAGGCAGTTGCTACACTGTCTCAGGATGCCCTTATCAATCAGACTGGCAGGAGAAACCGTAGGGAAATTGTCCATCCATATTTGTCAGAATCTGAGATTCATAGGCTAGAGAGAGCTAAGGGGGTAAAGGGTGGAAGGTCTAAGAGAAGTACTGCTAGGTGATCACACAAGTGCTATGAGGGAAAAATGTGTACCTGGAATACCTTGCAATGAGTTACAAATAGTGCAGCTGCAGTGCGTGACACACAAACAAGCCCAAACCAACTCAAACATGGGATTTAAATACCACAAATAATAGAAGATTCTAGTAACACAGAAATCTAGCCAATCCTGCTAGCCCCTGCTCTCTTTACCAATCAGCTTGTACCAGACAAGGTCCAGGCAGCCTGCTACTCTCACTAGCAGAGATGATAAGCCCCTACCAACACAAGATGGCTACCAGAAACACAGAAGGCAAACACAAGATGGCTACCAGAAACATGGAAGGCAAAACCAAACATCTCTGGATGCAGCAAGCCTGTATCCAGATTATGCTACTCAATTTAAGGGTTAAGAACACAGTAAAACTCACAGACAAGCACAGTTTAAACTCTTACACACAAAAACAGAACTTGCAGTATGAAAAAATACAGTTAAACAGTAATGAAATGCAGTAAAATAAAGTTAAACAGTAATGAATTGCAGTAAATATCAATGAAATACAATTAAACAGTAATGAAATGCAGTTAATCAGTAAATTGCTTTAAAATAGTGCAAATGTGATAAATTAGCTATAAGGCACATATAAAAACAATAGGCAAGTGCAAATGCAATAAAATGAGTGAAAATAAATGAAAAATCACTTATCTTGGTCTTGGAGCCTCAGGAATTTTGTAAAACATCCCAGATATGATGCACCTCAACAGAGCCTAGTTCAAACAAGCCCAAACCAGCTCAAACACAGGGTTTAAATATCACAAAGAAACAGAAGATTCTAGTAACACTGAAATCTAGCCAATCCTGCTAGCCCCTGCTGTCTTTACCAATCACCTTGTGCCAAAGTTCAGGCAGTCATGCTACTCTCACTAGCAGAGAAGATAGGCCCCTACCAACACAAGATGGCTGCCCGAAACACAGAAGGGAAACACAAGATGGCTGCCATAAATGCAGAAGGCAAAAACAAACAGCTCTGGATGCAGCAAACCTGTATCCAGACTATGCTACTCAATTTAAGGGTTAGAAACACAGTAAAACTCACAGAAAAGCACAGATTAACCACATGCAGACAAAACAAGAACTCACAGTATGAACAAATACAGTTGAACAGTAATGAAATGCAGTAAAATAAAGTTAAACAGCAATGAACTGCAGAAAATATCAATGAAAAACAGTAATGAAATGCAGTTAACCAGTAAATTGCTTTAAAACAAATGTGATAAATTAGCTATAAGGCACAGATAAAAATGATAGGTAAGTGCAAATGCAATAAAATAAATGAAAAGAAATGAAAAAGCACTTAGATTGGACTTCGGGCCTCAAGAGTTTTGTAAAATGTCCCAGAGATGATGCACCTCAGCAGAGCATCTTTCCATGCTGTTGCATGTTTAAATTATCCAAATTGGTTTATAGCTTGGATTTTGTTCCTAGATGTCAATGCTGTTTTCAGGATTAATTTAAGTCTTTTAAAGTATTCTTTAATAAGTTTATTTGCATTTGTTCATGTTTTATTGTTGATCCTTCATCAATTCCCAAATATTTATACACTCCCTCTTAAATTCTTTTATATCACATTCTTGTCCCAGACTGATGTTTTCCTGGTGCTGCAGTTTTCCTATTTTAAAAGTTGCTTTTGCACATTTATCAAGACTAAATGACATTCTTATTTCATCTGAAAAAGTTTTGACAACTTGCAGTTGTTCTTTCAGGTCCTCATCTGATGAGCTATACAGTTTTAAATCATCAACAAAGAAGATGAGAAGTCTTTACACTTTGTTCTTTTCTATGAGCTAAATTATAGCCATACCCTAAGCTGTTATGTAGACAGCTTAATGGGTTAAGGGCAAGGCAGAATAGCAGCGGTGACAGAGTCACCCTGAAATATCCCCCTTTGGATTTTTATCCCTGGGATAATAATTTGTCCTTTATCATGGCTTAATTGCAAAGTGGTCTGTCACTGTTTCATGGTCACTGCAATGTAGTCGATCAGTGTATGGTGTCGCTTATACATTTTTAAGTATGCTTTTATCCATGAATGTGGAATACTATCAAATGCTTTTTTGTAGTCAATCCATGCCATACTTAGATTCTTCCCCTTTTTACAGTTCTCCAATATGACTTTATTTAACAACAAATGATCCTTTGTTCCACATGACTTTCTTTTATTGCCCTTTTGTTATACTGCCATAATTGTGTTTTCTTCTAAATGACTATAAACTATATCGGCATCAATTCCCGTATATAGTTTATATGTCGTCAGAAGGCAAGTTATTGGTCTACAGTTTTTAAGGTAGCTTGCAGGTTCACTCTTACGTAGGAGCATTATTTTTCCTTTTGTTAGCTAGGTTGATGTCTGTTCATGGTGCGCATATAAATAGTTCATACTCATAGCTAAATCTGTGTGCAAAGATGTTAATACTTTTAATCAGAAGTTAGGTACTGCATCTTGGCCTAGTGTTTTCCAGTTGGAGGCTTTTCTTAACTTTGTTTCAATCTCTTGGCTGTTATTTCATCCCATTTCATATCCTGTACCTTTAAACTTCTTACTCTTTTTTTTTTTTACTTCGTCTATCCATTTGCCATCTATGCTATGTTCCACACAATCTTCATAAATACATCTCCAAAATGTATCTATGTCTTCTTTTTTTTTTGGTGGTCTTTCAATTCCTTTTACCTTGTTTCCCAATTCTCTGTAAAACTTTTTTGGGTCATCACTGTTGTGGTTGTGTCTTTTGGCTTTTCCCGGTTAGGGGTCGCCACAGCGGAACTCCGGTCCGCTAATTATTGGCAGTAGATTTTTACATGCCGAGTTGCCAGCTCTGACGCACAACCTTCATGCATGTCTCCGCACAGAAGATGCTCTAGCTGAGAATCAAACCAAATGGCATCTTACTGTGAGGAGACAACGCTACCGCAGCACCACCACCGTGGACTAGTTTCTTTTTTGCTTATTTTGTACTTTTCCTTTTTATTTATCTGCATATATTCTAAGTTTTTCCACCTGTACTGAGATTTTTAGCTTGTTGTTTGTGATACTGCATGATAGATCCTGGTCTGTTCTAATACTGCACATTGCTTTTATTAGTCTATCTTTCTTAGTATTTTTGTTGATCTGTTCCCTCTTCTATATTCTTCTAATAGTGACACTTCTTGTCTTAATTGCTTTATAGGTTTCTCTATGCGATACTTCCATGATGGTATTGAATTTTTCCCCCTTCTTTTCCCCCACTACCCTGTGTTCTTGCAGTAGAACTTTATCAGTTATTAATTTAGCTGCACAGTAGTATATCCTGTTTACTTCTTTTATATCGCATGGATTTCTATGGACAATCCTAATTACTGTATTCATTTGTTTTATCAAACTTCTGACTTTTTGGGCTTTATTGACCTGCTGCAGTCTATTTCTTTCATTGATCTTAATATGTCTATCTATCTCTATTAAATCAAGCAACTCTTCTCTTAGCTCATTTTCTTTTAAACTGAGGGCACATTTTTTTATTTTCCATTTCCTGCAGGCACTCTATAGAAAGTTCTATAGCATCTTCCTGTGGCACATTCTCTTCAGTTTCATCCTGTGACATCCGTTGCTCTGTCATATGGGAACTCCCTGGCCTGTCACTCCTCAACATTGACTGTATCAAAGTTTCCACACTTTCCTCTTCCTTCCTTTGCTGTCTAGTTTCAAGTGAACATTTATACTGGTTCAACTGCTTCCTGTTCCACTGGTTTCCCCTTAATTTGTATATCCATTGTGCTATACTGTTCTTGTGCTTATTTGTAGACACTCCATAACCTCAGTTTCTATTTCTTTAACTTCTCCATTACTAATCTCATTGTCTACTTTTCCTCTTTGTATTCTTATTTTTTTTGTATTGTAAAGTTTTCTATATCTGGATTCCTTTGCCTATATTTCACTTCAAATACCTTTGGTGCTGCTCTATTTGTATTGGTTAGTTTTGCTTTCTCTTTTGCATAAATATTACACCATATTAAATCTCTTTTTCTTTCCCATGTCCATATTTCTACTTGCAAGGCTTCTCCACATGTCTCGCAGTATTCCCTCAGCTTTTGTAGCTGCATTTTCACAATGTTGTTTTTTCAGATGTTGGTTGTATGAAGTAATGCATGAGGATTGTTTGTACATTTGTTATTAAAATTCCTTCATCCCTCCTTCATCTCTCCTTCACTATGTGTACATTTTTTCCTGAAATTTCCTTTATAAGTACATTACTTTGCAATTCTCATTTTCTTCACACTGCCATGTGGCATATGTTTCCCTTCATTCCCCCACAGTATCCCGTACATAGATATTAAGAAGAAAAAAACAGCTAAAAAGAGGAAAGTGTACTGAAAAATGAACAACCTCTAAATAAGACCTTCCCACACTTGAGCTCATTAATGAGGCGGCCAAGGCAAACAAGCCATAAAATCCAATATTAATTCCATTAGATATTAAATATAATCTGTAAAGAGACATATTTTAGAAGATGGAAGTTAACAGAAAGAGACAAGGGAATTTATTTATTTAGCATGTCAGTGCACTGGACCACTGAAGCCCTGTTTCATCACTACTTTGTCCCAAAAATTAATAAAAACGAATAACATACAATATAGTTTAATATATACAAAGTGTTGTCAAAGGCAATACTTGATAGAGATATATACAAAAGAACACCTAATACAGCTCAAAGTAATGTATGCTCTAAGTAATATAGGTAAAAGTGCTGACCTTCTGAAAAATCAACACCACTTTCATCGATCACAGCATGTCAACAAGAACACTCACTGAATACTCACATCTTTGAATATATAGTGACTGAAAAAGAACAAAAGCTCTATTTTTTGATCAGCGAATCTCACTCAAAAAATCCTAACAGTATCACCAGCTTCGTATGAATAGTGTTACTGTTATGGAAAGAGTTTTTCTTCAGATAATGTGCAGGGTCAGTGCCGAGGCAGGATTAGGGTTAACGTTAGCATGCTTGAGCAACTTTCTCATACCAATACCACCTTACTCAAATGTGCTATCCCTAACCCTGCCACTACACTAGTCGTAACCTTGCACATTATCTTAAGAAAAACCCTTAACTTCACAGTGCCACTAATGAAGACACACACACACACACACACACACACACACACACACACACACACACACACACACATCCATGCATGCACACACACACACACACACACACACACACACACACACACACACACACACACACACACACACACACACACACACACACACACACATACATGCAGTACACTAAAACTATCCCCAAACATAACCTTAACCCTAAAATGCAAACACTCACATGCACTCTGATTCACATACACACCCTCAAACTATCCCCTTACCTAACCCTAACTGTAACCCATAAATATGTATACACACACACACACACACACACACACACACACACACACACACACACACACACACACACACACACACACACACACACACACTCCTAAGTCTCATGGGCATCCAGCTTTCTTATTCTGCAACATAAGCATTCAGCCAAACAGATACTCAATAAAGCAAATATTCAGCAGAAAGAACCTACAGTTAATATAATCGATTAGATTAACTGTTACTGCTACAAGGAATACAGTAACATAGGGTTGTACAAAACACTAGAAAGATTAACTAAATACATAAAAAATCCAGTACAGTGCATTCACCTTAGATCTGTAAATGTAATTTAATCTGTTTAGTAAAGGAGGAAAGTGTAGGAAGCTGACAAAGATTTTATGAGACAGAGTGTGCTTTAAATACAAGGTTCTATCAGAGTATATACAATAGAAAGTCAATTATCAAAACTAATTGGGACCTAGGGTAGTATGGATAATTAAATTGTTCAGATAATCAAACATATAATTGAACTGGATAAAATCTTGTTTTTTTGCAAGCAGGAATATACTTTTCAACCATTCAGCGATTCCAACGGACAGTAAAGCATACTTTACACACATGAGCTGGCTACAAGCTCAAAAAGCATGCTCAAGCAAATACATATAATGTTTACATATTCAGACTTTATGATTTTTCCTACCCGGAAACTTTGGAAGGCTGATTCTGATAATTGACGTTTCTGATAATCGATGTTCAGATAATCGACTCTCTACTGTAAGTGAAAAGAGTGAAATACTCAGGATCGAAGCATTGAAATTGGAAGATCTGAGAGGCCTGGAATAACGATCAACAGAAATGAGACAATGCAGGGCTTTGCAGTGGCAGTCCATATGAAGAAGCTTGTACCAAAATGTGCTGACTAAGAAAACAAGTTTTTCCTTAGTTGGAAATCAGTTTACCTGCTTACTTACATGTAAGTGATGAAATGTCCTGCCTCATCCAGTCATAATGCAGCAGATGCAGGTTTTTAAAGTCTGAAATTTTAGTATGTTTCTGGAAGAAGTGGAGCCAATGATGGGGAAGGAGTATCAACGTGCACCTTTACGAATTGCAAGCTTGCTTTGTTTGCTTAACCCTATTAGTCCATTGTGAGTATCAAAGCTATGTGAATTCAGAAACAATGTTAACACAAAAGTACAATACTTACAATATGGAAATAATACATGCAGGAAACCAAAAAGCAAAACAGATAATACCAGACTATGTAAAAGAAGTGCATTTTCTTCACAGTGAGTTTATCTGAAGGATTGATGGAGTTGATAAGAATGTGGTAATATATATTGATAATGGTGTTGTCAATGATAACAAGCAAATCCATGAGCTGCATAATATGGAAATGCTTAATCCCAGTCAGAACAGTTCTACTTCTAGCGAATACTGAGTGGTGAATTTAAGTAAACATCTTTAGTTCTTCTGCGTTAGCAGTGCTTAAGAAGGATTGTCTTTTATACCATCTAGGTAGGCAGATGCAGTAAAAGTGATATGTGATTTGAACTGTATTTTACAAGATAAAATCTCCATTGTTTATTAGAAGACACAGGGGTGGATTCATGAACACCTCACTAAGTGCTACTATCATGTACAAGGTCTGGTGTGCATACACTATAGCACCCTACTATATTCATTAAATGGCTCTATACTTCTTGTAGAGCCTCAAAACAAGGGTAAACAGCAGAATATGCTAATGAAAGCATAAGTAGCTGAATTACATGCTAATTAACCAATCCAACATGGTAGAGCTATTCAAGAATCTTTAAAGTAATCACATACACTCAGTCTAGTCATTTACCAGAAATCTAAGACTCTTTGGAATACAGACTCAATTACACTTAGAAAAAAATGTTAGGGGTTACCTAGGGTTACCATCTGTCCCACTTTGTGAGGGACAGTCCCTCTTCAGGCATTTGTGTCCTGCAAAAAAACTGAAACATTGCAAATATCCTGAGATTTTAGGCTAAAAAATATTTCCAAAGTTTTCTTTAATAATTGCATAAAACTGTTATTTTATATCTGAAACACCTAAATGTTATATGAAAAAGCATAATCAACTTAAATACTACAAGAATAAGCTTTGATTTTGGTAAAAAGGTGAAGCTCTGTCCTTTGCACTGGTTGTATGTATGTTTTACCCTGCAAAATCTCATGTTTCTACAAAAAATGTCCCACTTTGGGCATTTGAAAAGGTGGCAACCCTAGGGTTACCACTGCCATCATTAACCTATATGTGCA